>NW_015175989.1:607724-618717 GCF_001447785.1 Gekko japonicus | reverse complement strand
TATGTCCTGGAGTTCGAACCTGGAGTTGGCAACCATCAGCCAACGTTTATCTGCCTGTCTGTCTTTACAACCCCCCCACACACACACACAGCCTCTGCCTAGGGGGCAGCTGACATCATTCTCCTCTCCCAACTGAAAATTCCAACTGCCTTGGGGGGGGGTGAGTTTGAGGTGTGGAATGGAGTGCAGTCCAATCAGCTTCCATATGTAAATGACCTTGGAACGCTGGCCGGGACTGCACAAAGCAGCCAATGAACCCAGCCAGTGTCTTCCGAGTGGCAGTTTTTTCGGCCTAACACTAAAGGGGCCAATTTTAGAATTCTGGCACCCAAAACTCTTTTATAATAAGGGAGAGATATATTCAGGCTGTTTTTTAAATATGTTTAAAAAACAGCCTGAATGATCTCTCAAACTGTCTGGGCTTTTGGAGTTTAGTTTTCTTTTTGAGATCAATAATTGCTAGAAAGCAATAATTTAAAACATGCAAACTTAGCTATGTTTGCTTTAAAAATATATTGACAGAGTGTCAAATGGAATCCCCATTTTTACTGAGCCATTGCAAAACAGAAGCACACTTTAAATGCTCAGCTGCAACATCAGACAGCTGCGAATATTTTCACATATATAAACATTCATCAGACTAACACCTGTTCAGATCAGTTGTATCCAACTATTTACATATCAGTTCCTAAACTTGGAAGTGTTTTTCTCTCACACAAGCAATTCTAATATTAGAAGCAGAAAATCTACCTCTGACTGCTGATTGGGGGTCAAAGAAGTTACCCATTTGTAGCTACAAGGTCTGAAGTATATGGGCTGTGGTGAGGTGTTGAAGTAGTTGCATATCAGAATGAGAACACATGAAAAATGAAGCACAGTGCCAATTCCAAACATAAAGTTTGAACAATGAGCCAAGCCACACAATGAGTGAGGTTAAAATAAAGAGAATTGAAACATATGTTAGGAAGATTCTAGTTGCCATCTTCTTAATAGCAGCTAAGCACGATACAGATCTAAGAGCCCCATTTACTCAGCCATGGTAGCTTCAGATTTGGGTTGAGAGAAAAAATGGAGAAATTGTTTCATCAAATTAAATTTGTTATCAAATAAGAGTCCTTTTCTCAAAAGTGGCTCCTATCAGTAATATGTTTGAAATTATGTTCTTCAAGAGCCAGCCTCCCACTAAATAGTCTAATTTGGAGATTTAGTAACTTTTATCATTATTCCTGATTCTTTTTTTAATTAAAATATATTATTTTATAATATTTTGTATATTTATTTAAAATATTTTATTCCACTATGTTTTGCTTTCAAAAAAAACCTCATGGGGAATTTTAATCTGTCAAAATTATTTATGATTTTTATAAAAATGCAGTATAAGAACATGACTTTTCTTTGTGATGTATCACAGTAAAATACTTTGTAAAACAAAAAGTCACTCAAACAAGTTTTTCCCCTCCCTATTGAAACAGTCTTTTTGAACATGTATAATGAAAAAAAAATCATTTCCTCCCCTCTCCTTTTTTCTAGAAGAAAACTGAGCACTCCCCATAGAATTTACAGCGGGACCATCATGCATAATGGATTGTCCCTTTTTGCTGTCTGGCTAAAGCTTAATTCCTCAAGGTAAACTCCACTGGTTCAATTCCCTGATCTGCTTACCAGAGCACAATAAAAATCAATATGGGTAAGTAGGCTGCTTACCTCAGGAGAATGAGACCATTACCTTTGTGGAACAAGGTCTATTCCCAAAAGAGAGTTTACCCAGTCCCAGGCACTTTGTAGCATGCCAGTTGCTTCAGTCTAAAGAGATTTTGTGTTGAGGTGGGGGTGGGGATTTGCACTGATCTTTAAATGGCCTATCCATTCTGTTTATGTACAGTCATAAGGCACTTTTAAGACCAAATTTTTAGACTTTGTGAGGGACTACCAATAATTTGTTGACCTGCTTGACTTTCCAAAAATCTACAGTGAAAAATAATATTTAAAACAGTTGAGTGCTATTAGTCTTCATGGGACTGAAGGAAAAACTATTTTCTTATTTCCTCAGTTACAGTTACCACTCAAATTGCTCCACATGATCCGTTATCTCCTGACAAGCTCTGCAATACAACCATGTTTGCTCTAAGCCCTCAAATAGGGGCAGATACTTGCAAAGCAATAGGGATTCTGGAACCTGCTATATGAACCCAGGTAGGTGAAAAGATTGACAAGGGCAAATTAGCTCTCAGGAAAAATGTACTACAAGACAGCACTGCTTTTATTCCAAAAATACAAAACAAATGTGCCACATAGCAGATCACAAGATGTCATGAAGTTGTTGCAAATAAATACTAGCTGTTTAGTCTGGGATTACCATGATGCATTTATTAAGTGGCCAGTTCCACATTGGGGCTATTCTCTGCAAACCCATTAATGCTGTTCTAGCATTAGTTGAATGGGGAATTACAGTGGAGGATCCACATGTTGGTGGATAGTATGCTCTTTAAATAATTCATCTCTTGAATTTTCCTATCCACACAGAGGGTGGTTTTGTTCTGATTATAATTCTGGCCCTTCCTACTACTTCCTGATGTCAGCAGAGGTATGTTTTAATAACCTTTTAAAAATGTAAGGCAATTTGTGATATTTCTTCTGTGGCTGGAAACCCCAACTCCTCCATCTCCACACTGCAAATAAGCTAACCCAGCACCCACTGTGCGGTCAGCTCCCCATAAATTTCTGCTAACTCTAGGTAGAAACTCCAAGTTCCTCCTCTCCAATTCATTAAAGATTAGTTATCACCCATTCTTGATCACTGGAGGGCAGTGGACTAACTACGGATTTTCACATTACTACTATTATTTTTGTCATTTTGTAATATTGTAATATTTTGTAATATTGATAAAAATAAACTTTGGCTTTCTATGTAAACTAAAATCAGTACTTAATCCCACACCTTCACAACAGCTGTTAAATGCCAATTGATTCAGAAATAGTGTGATCAGCTGGCCACTGAAATTATAAATTTGGCTTTAAAACCAAGGAATATTGTAAGGAAAACCAGGATGTTTATAGAATATGACTTAACTCTGAGGAAGCATAAAAGTAGCATCTTGCCCAAAAGGAGGGCATTACTAGATGCAGCTATAGTGGCCAATCTGGACAGAGTGATCTGTACTACTGTAACTGTGAGGCCAGATTACTATAATGTGTTCTATATGGGGCAGTCATAGAAGACAACCCAGAAGCTTCAGTTTGTACAAAACGCACTTCCATGTTCAATATGTGTTCAAGTCGGGGGAAAAAGATTGAGTTTCTAGACACTCTCAATGACGGTACTATGGAGCAGATGGTCATAGAACCTTACAGGGGAGAGGCAATCCTGCATTTGGTCCTAAATTTCATGTCACATGTCTCCTAAGAAACCTGTATAAGGGTCAAGAAGTGACAGTTAGAACAGGATATGGAACTACTGATTGGTTAAGCATAAGAAAAGGAGTATGACAAGGATGTATATTGTCACCCTGCTTATTTAATTTATATGCAGAGTACATCATGCAAAATGCCGGCCTGGATGAATCACAAGCCAGAATTAAGATTGCCAGGGAAAACCTCAGATATGCAGGCAATACCACTCAAATGGCAGAAAGTGAACCTAAGAAGGACCTAAAGAGCCTCTTGTTAAGGATGAAAGAGGAGAGTGCAAAAGCTGACTTGAAACGCAACATAAAAAAAACTAAGATCATGGCATCTGGCCCCATCACTCCTTGACAAACAGAAGGGGAAGTCATGGAAGCAGTGACAGACTTCACGTTCCTGGGATCCAAGGTCACTGCAGATGGTGACTACAGCCTGCTCCTTGAGAGGAAATCTAAGGTAAACCTAGACAGCATAATAAAAAGTAGAAATATCACCCTGCCAACAAAAGTCCATATGGTCAAAGCAATGGTATATCTAGTAGTACTGTATGGCAGCGAGAGTTGGGCCATAAGGAAGGCCGAGCACCGAATAATAGATGTTTTCAAATTATGGTGCTGGAGAAGACTTTTTAACATTTTGTTAGTTGTCATGAACTACCCATAGACATACATTTAAAAAAATATTTTTAATTAAGTGTTGTATGGTTAAACTTTGTGAGCTTTTTTCCATTTGCTTCCTTGCCTCCCTTGACCTAGCTGCATCTTGGCTTCAGACATGTATCTGTAACATCTCAAATGTAATAAATCTGTTTTACATGGTAGACATAAATGAGAAGGATCGTAAAGCAATTTACTTGTAAAAATGCTATCAATTATTCTTATCTTCATATCATTCTTTCAAAATTTAAATTTGATTGAGAGGACTTTGCTTGCATTCAGACTTTTATTGCAGCTTTTGATTGTGGAGAAGACCACCCCTTGGACTATATACCCTTCCCCAGAGCCTCTGCCCTTTGACACTTTTCAAAAGTTTCACAATTTTATATTATTCCTTCTTCACCCCTGCTACACACATTTCGTCCAACAATCTTTCCGTAACCCACATCCCTAGGGAAAGGAGTGCTGTCAAAGAGATTTTTATCACTAGCCCAGGGTTTTTCTTTCCTCAAGGACACAGCAATATATTTTGGAAATCTCCCGTTCTATTGCCTTCTGTTATATTGCCTAATGCAGTAGCATGCTTTATTTCATTCTCAGTAGCCCCTTGATATGAGTTTCAGTAATCTGTTCTCCGCATACTTTGATTTTAGGTGCTTTGTTTCAGATAAAAGTAGGGGTCATATATCTTGTTGCAATCTTCAGTTTGACTGAACCATTTCCTAAGTGGTGGGCTGTGTCTACAAATCTAGCTGCAAGCAACCCATTCCTGTTCACTCAGTGCCAAAGGTTCTCCCTGAACCTGCAGTTCTAAGAAAATGCAAAACATGTCAGAAAGGGTTAAGCCTCACTCTACAATCTCAACCCATCACCACCCGTCATCTTGTCTAGTCTGACCCATCAGCAGGGTTGTCAACCTCCACATGGGGTCTGGGGATCTCTTGAAATTACACTAATATCCAGACTGCAAAGATCAATTTCTCTGAAGAAATAGCTGCTTTGGAGGGTGGACTCTCTGGCACTGTATCCTGCTCAGGACCCTTCCCTCCCTAAACTCCACTCTCTCAAGGCTCCATTCCCAAATCTCCAGGAATTACCCAACCTGGAACTGGCAAACCTACAAAAACTAAAGGTTCTGTTCTTCATAGAACAGGATGTTGCCAGCCCTACTGTAGATCCCTTTTGTAGTAAGTCCTTCTGGACCTTTTTGCATTTCATGTAAGTATAAGCCTCTGATGTGGCAGAGATTCATGTGCAAACCACAGATCTCTAATTAAACATACATTGCATGGAAAAAACTAAACATCTCATGGCTGATAAGAATCTCTTCAATTAAAAAGAATGTGCTGCTAAAACTAAACTTTTAGTTCCAAATGTTACACACAGACATAGAAGAAAGAATATTGAAAGAGTGGCAAAGACAGATAAATGAATTTATATGAAATGGCAAAAAACCCAAGAATTAGCTTCAAAATATTACAAGATGAGAAAATGTCTGTCCACATTTAGAAGAATGGGAAATAAACTTGCTGAATGTGCAGTAATGGCAAAATTAACAACTTATTTGAGAAACAGGTCTGTTACAAAATCTGAGGGAAAATGGTGTGTGTGTTATGTTTATTATGCTAGCAGGAGACAAACTTAAATTGAGAAAATATAATATACAAATGTATGATAATGAAATAGAAGTAGAATTAAAATCTGTTCCAAATGTAATATCCCAAATACAAATGGGTTCTCTATATGATTTATATAATAGACTTTCTTTTACACTATGATATATTACTTATTTATTAAAGGTTCTAATGAATATGTAGAAGTGGCAAAAATATGTTATGTTGAATATGATGAAACCAGTGTAGTCAAAATATATTAGCTATGGAGTTTGAAACTTAAAACTTAAATGATGAATAAAATTGTGCCCCAACAGAAATAAGTATTATTGTATTTTATAGATAATACCTTAAAATTATAATGGAGGGGATGAAAGGGAAATTATTCTCTGTCCTATATATTTTGTACTACTTGATTGTCTTTGACAAATGTAATTTTGTTGTATAACCCATTTTTTCCTCCCTCCCTTCTTTTCTGTACCCTCATTGTTTTTATAAAATAGTTAAAAAAAAAAAAGTATACATCACCATGGGTGGATTGGCCATGAAGGCCACAGGGAAAAGCCCTGTGGACTGATATCCGGGGGGGGGGGGGCAACCTCTCTCCTGCCCACTCCCAGCTAGTTGGATGATTGAGAAGACTGGCCGCAGCAGAGAGAATGGTTGCCACTGGCGGGTCTTACCCAGACAAGCTGTGTGGTTGCCATCACTGGGCCCAGTCTGGATGAGTCAGGCGGTCACTGCCAACAGTGTGGAGGTTACCTTACCTGCCCACCTAGTCAGCCCAGCAGCAATGCCGTTGCAAAGCCAGGCACTGCATGTGTGTGGCAGGGAGGAGTCGTGGCTTTCCAGGGCTGTTCTGGCCTCCCAGTCTGCCCCTGCAAATAGTTGCTTTGTCCAGATAACAGGCAGTTTAAAAGAGACGCTAGTTGTAAGAGAGAAGATGGGAAAGCCCTTTTGTTTTGCTGCATCATGTTCAAAATTTTAGGCCAGATGAGCTTTTGAATGGAAAACTCTGTTGATATATTTGTCTATAAACAATGATCACAAGGCAGACCTTCCCAACATTCTCCTTCCCCCAATAACTCTCTGTGACCACCCAAATGGTCATGCTTCATGTAATATTTTGGGATCCACAGAAACACTAACAGAATGAGCCTCGGCTTAAAACAGTGTTCCTATAAACAGCAACTAAAATTTCTTGTTCAACAGTCTCTAAGCCCTGTTCTAGAAATAGTCAAGGCCGTATGATCTTACATAGGTCCTAACACTGTTAAATATAAGGGAATGTCTCTAAATTGTTTCTTTCATTATGCTGAGGGACAGGGGTATCCTCAGTATGCACAGCTGTAATAAGGAGAACTGGGGTGGGGAGAATCATTCCCTTCCTCTACTTTATACTTCATTCCACTAGTATCACATAGTATTGTCTCTGACTGGGTCCCTCAACCACCAGCGTTGCCTTTTCGAGGCAATGGGGAACTGTTGGTGGAAGAGGAATCTCATAAAGATCCACTTTAATAAGCATATTACACCATGGTTTGTAGAATCCAATCATGTGTTCCTGCTATTGTTTTTATTGAATTGTTTTATTTAATTCCTTGCTTCCATCATAGACTTTAAGGTTCTCTACAAAGGGTTCCCAGAGGGTTTCCTGGAGGTCTCCTATCTATACCTACTTGACCCATACTTATTTAGCTTTAGGTCCAGACTAAACATTACTTCTGACAACCCCAACTATGTAATGTCAGGGAACTAACATTCCCAAGCATGTCAGCATTTGCCTTAGTCTCACTGTAGAAAAGTATCCATCCTCTGATGAATTCCACAAGGGTTATCTGCCTCAGCTTCAATGCTTTTGGGAAACACATTCAATTCAGGAGCATGGCACAGAGGAGGAAGGGCTTTAAGCCAAAACAATTGCAGAGGGTTCTTATTTGCCCTGCTATGGGGCTCCATGTGCTGCAGTTAGTTTGTGTGCAGCCCACAGTGGGGCAAATAGGTGTCTTTGGCCACTTCAGCTTGGGAAAATAGCACAGGAGGGAAGGCTTAATCTCCTCTTCTCCTTTACCATACTCCCATAAACTTATATCAAACAGGAAAAAATGTGTTTCCCAAAAGTATTAAAGCTGACGCAGTTAACCCTTGTGGGATTAATCAGAGGATGGGTACTTTTCTGCAGTGAGACTGAGGCAAACACTTGCCTATCCTGAGATGCTGCTAAACCCATCAATCAAGCCAGCACTGGAACAAGGCAAGATCCTACACATACCCCCTTGTTTTCAAGTTTTGGTCTCATTCCTTTACCCTGGCTTGGAAGTTAAAACATGCTTAATAGGGTGATCTTTCCCTCTCTTCACCCTTTATATGTATGGTGACCTGTATTAATCTTACTAGTGGTTATATATGTGGAATAGTAAATGCCTCTTTTGGATTAAACACCACATACAAACAATACTGTATCTTAAATATGTGACTATAATTTGTGTTTGTGGTTTTTATAGATCTTGTTTTAGATAGAGCATAGATGAAGACTGAGATTAGTAGTTAGAACTATTCCCCCCAATAATTATACATGGTTTAATTACATTTTAAATACTGTTCAACCATTTTTTAAAATTATTGTATAGGTGGAACATCTGGCTCTTGGCCTTTTTAAAGTGTAACTTCACTACTGCAGGCATTAAGCTTAATGTTATATGACAAATGACTTAATCTTTTTAAAAAGATATGTCAGTGAAATCAATCCCATCGATCTCAGTGCTTCTCATTCAGCACCACTATGTAAGCAGCACCCTGTCTTGCCCCTAGCTTTGTGCTAGACAAAGGTACAAAGAGAAACGAAGATAGATCTTTTTTTACAGATCTACTTACTAGAAATTATTACGACATGAAGTTTTTTGTGAATTAAAGCCCAAGTCATCAGATATGTCTATATTGGTAGACATATGTGTCTGTAAATATAAAATTACAGAATTCGACATGTGGCTAAAGAGACAAATATTGAGAGGCACAAGCTGCATGAACAGAGTACATGATATTGTGAGAATCATCAGAGGCTGATACAAAGAAAACAGGGGAGTTTCCTGAATACTTAAAAGAGAGAAGAGGATGGCATTATTTGCAGGATCAGCTCAGCTAGAAAGAGGTGAGGAAGGCTGCTCCTGCTTCTTTTGCACAATTATGAAGGCTTATATAGGCCCTGTTCATACGAGGCGGTTTGGGCCGGGAGCGGGCCAGATTGGAGGCGCATCAGACAGGCGCGATCCCATGACAACATCTGCCTGGTGTCGCGCTCCCGCCTCCAACCCGGCCCTTCCCCTGATGAAGCGCGTCAAAGATGAACCACCTACTTTGGTGGTTCATCCGGTTGAGGCGCTTCATCCTGGCCATGGGATCTTGCAGCCGTCGCATCCCCGGCCCCCTGCTGTACTGCGCATGCTCGAGCATGCGCAGTACGGCAGCCTCCCCCTCCGACTAGTGTCTTCCTCCCTGGCATCTGATCGTGCCGGGGAGCAACGGAGCGCAGCAAGCGGGATCCGTGGGATCCCGCCGGGGCGTGTCTTTTTTGGTGCGGCTTTTAAAAGCCGCGCTTCGCCCCGTCTTTTCCCTGCCGTGTGGCAGGGGCCATAGATAAGTTATATAAATATATAAGCTTATAAACCAATGAACAATGTGAAGAAAATGAAGAGTAAGAATTTTTTCTGCCTCCCTGCTACAGTTCAACCGTAGTGAAATGGATTGGCAGTAAGTTCAAAAGGAAGTGTGACATCAACTACTGCAAGAGGTGATACCCACTGTTTCAGAAGACTAGGGGGATTAGATAGTTTCAAACAGGTGAATTGGTCCACCAGTAGCTATTCGCTATAAAGGCTAAATGTTCAGAGGTGATATACATTTGAATGCCTGTGGCTGGGGCAAATGACGGTGTAGCTGTTGTCCTTATTCACTATTAGCAGGACTTCTAGAAGGATCAGGTTGGTCAATGTGGGAAACAGAATGTTGGACTGTGGAAATATGTTTGGTTCGATCCAGCAAGCCTCTTATTTATTCTTATGAAAGCTACAGTGCATGTAGCCCATTTATTATCTTCCTTATCCTCATTTTTACATCGTTACCCTTATTTTAAAAACATACGTCACTGCTTCCACTGCTTCTTCTGCTTCTTTAGTATGCAGCTAAATTATTAAATTGTGTCGGAAGAAAGGAGACTACAATTTTCTAGTGTTGAGGGGGAGACATTCTGTGCATGACCAGAAGAATTGTTCTTCCAGGTCGCAGCCTGTGCTGAAAACAAACTCTTGGGCTATATCCTAGTGAAATCTTGGCACAAACTGAGTAAGCAGTTGTGAAAGTCAACAGTAGTAGACACAGATTCTAGAAGGATGGCCATGTTACTCTCTTGTGGCAAAACCAAAAAAGGAATCTGGTGCCACCATAAAAAAAATACCACCGATGTCTGGGGATGCAACTATCATTCCTCCTCTTCATGGAGGATATGACTGACTTGTCACACCTCTCCAATCTTCCTTCACCATTAAGTATCTTTAGGCAGTTGTGAGCTAACTTTTTTACTTTGGTGAGCAGAAATATTTTAAAGAGGACTTCCGGTTTTGGCGGGCTAATGGCGGCTGCATCCCCGGGGAGCTCCTGGGGGGCGATCCGCAGACCAGCACATTGAAAGGGGGTGCGAATGTCCGCACCCCCCTGGGACCCTTGTGAAGGGTCTCTTGCCATGGGGCACTGAGGGTTGCCCTCTGCGGGCACACTGCTGGCAGATTGAGTCTTCCCTTTGCCCTGAAGGTCTCTACGCTGTGTTCCCAAATGGAACTAAGCTACGCACACCAGGACAAGCGTGTGGAGGTTTAGCGTAAATTGTTACCCGGTGAGATCTGAGTGATCAGACATTGAAGAGTGAGTCCGTTAAAGTGAGAACAACAGAGAATGAGTGAGTCCCCTTTTACTAAAAGCGAGGGGGGGACTCTCCCCCAGAAAGAACAAATAAGCAATTAAAGAAAGGTTTTTGTAGTGGGGATGGAGTTTTAAGCGGTAATAGACTGTATTGGAGAGACTCAGGAGCCAAATAAGCGTTTGGGCAAGTTTTCGGGACTTTGGCAAATTTTGAAAAAAGTAAACATGTTTAAAAATGGTGATCGGCGATGCAGTAGAAGCAGCAAGCGAGATTCAAGCTTTCTTCAGAAAGTGGAAGAGCAACTGGCCCATGTGGCCAGAAGTAACCATAGACTCTTTCAGGCTGTATGCTAACCCTTAGCCCCCTATTGGCAAAAATGAGGTATTTCATAAGAACTGTGTTATATATTG
>NW_015175989.1:603182-607117 GCF_001447785.1 Gekko japonicus | reverse complement strand
TAACTAGTGATGCTCCTGGAATGCTCTCTATATAGTCAGATTTGATGGTTTGTTAACGTAACCGATGATTGACCACTCTCAATGTTAAGAAAAGCAATTTCTATATTGTTAAGCAAATACTTTTATAAACAATGTATGACCTCCAACTCTTGGGATTTTAGTGGGTTTTCTTTCCTTGTTCCTATAATTGTAGATCCCTCCCCTAATTTTGTTCTAGTTTTTAGAAAATGCAAATAAAAAAAATCCCCTACGGGGGACCAAAAAAAAGAAAAGAAAAGAAATATTTTAATTAATCTTTTCAGTCAACTACTTTTTGAGGTAGACTGATGTCTCACTTCAATAGGGCTTATTCCTCACAGGTAATGTGTATCTCTTCGGTATTTAATTTATAGTACGAAACAGTATTCAGGCTAGGTCCCTTGGCTTGGTGAGGTAGACTGATGTCTCACTTCAATAGGACTTATTCATCACAGGTAATGTGTATCTCTTTGGTATTTAATTTATAGTACAAAACAGTATTCAGGTAGGTCCCTTGGCTAGAGAGTCTTTCTGATTCCACTTGTTTATTTATTTATTTATTGCATACTGTGCGACTGAACAACAAAAAATCATTCTTACAAAATATCAGGGGGGGACTCTCCCCTCCCTTTTCTTTTACTATACTGTCCCTTTTCTTTTACTATTCCTTACCTAACGAGCATTTATCCATGGTATCAGGAATCCAAGTGTTTTGTTTTGTTATGATATGTTGTTTGAATCTGGGTCATATGGATGGGGTGGGGGACAGATGGAAGGGGTCCATCCGGGGGCCCATGGTGGCTCTCAACAGCCCCGTTTCCTAAATGTTTTATATCCACAGCAATAAAATATTGGACTGTGGGTGTATGTGTTCTTTTCCCTAGAAATGAATGTAGTTCCAGGAATTAGGTTTGATTGTTATATATGTATTGTTATTGGGAATCTTTGGCATTAGTTAAAAGAACATGTTATAAATACTGAAAAGTATGCAGATGGAGAGTGATTTCAGCTATGCATACCTTTATTTAGTTGAGAACAAAGACAACTGACCGGCTCGCAGGCCGGCTTATATTCATTCCAAAAACCCGCCACCAAGCTCACCTAACACCCCCCCCCACTCCCGATAGGCTATTTACAGTAACCGAGAGACCTATTGGCCTCCCGGCTGGGGACCTAGCCCTTTCATTGGGCCTGGCTAGGATCCTAGTGGCCCATTGTCTTTTGGCATGAAGCTATTGAGGTTTGAGCCTGGCCAGTCCGGGCAAGTCCGGGCATGTCAGGCTGAATACATTACAAATACATTGCAAGAAAGCCTTGGGTATTGTAATATCAGAGGACTGCAGGAGGCTTGTACATAAATGCTTGTGAAACAGAAGGCAAATGAAGAATCAGTGCCACGCCCCCTCCAAGCATCACTTAATTAGGAAGCATCCCCAAATTTTACCTCATACATCCAACAGGGCAATGTGCTTCTGCATATATTTGTTTCCTAAGGCATCTTCTGAATAACTATTAAAGAGTTCATAGTACATACACATTTGGAATGCCAAGTGAATAGAGCAGCCGTCTGCCAGCAAAAAGATGCAGTTCTTGATAGAAGAAGCTATTCGTGTGTCTCCAGCAAGTCAAGCAGGTCCTTGGGACATTACAAATAACCTTAGCACGTGGAATGGAATACTCTGGCTGCGATCACACACACTAAATAATCCACTTTTAATGAACTTTACAAGTGGATTTTACTGTGTGAACTGGCAAAATCCAGTTGGAAAGTGCTTTGAAAGTGGATTGAAAGTGGATTATTTAGTGTGTGTGACCACAGCCTCTGTTACAACTTTGGTATTATTGACTCCATAATTCTGTTCTGTAGCTTCATGGGCATTTGGACCCTTGAAAAATATAATTTGTGCAATATCCTCAGTTGTGCTTTTTATCTGATTACACTGCTATCTAAAATATCCAATGAAATATAACAGTCTAATCAAGCAAAATGCTCAGCTGAGGCTAATCTAAATTACCTCTTAATAGTGTCATTTATATTCCTCTGCACAGTTATTTAATCATGAATTAAACTAGTCATTTTTCATGCAGATACACAAATACTGAAGGAGAGTGCTGGGAACCTTCCTTTAGAATTTCGGTCAATGAAATTTTAAAAATAAATCTCAACCAGTTTTTAATAAGATGTTATGCATATGTTATTTGAAAGGAAGGGTTCCCTGTAGAATTTCCATATATAGTCATAATAGTCTCTAAGTCCATAGTTATTGTGTAATCCATAAACTCTGGATAAGCCTACATGAGCCTAGTTTTTCCTTTAGCAATTTAATTTGTCAGCAAGTGTATGTTTGAGGGTTTTGAAGCAGCTGTAAGGGGGAAGTGACCAGCACACATCATTCTTCCTCCTTCTCGCTGATGTAATAGCCCAGGGTCCCCAACATGGTGCCCACTGACACCTTTCCTGGAGTCCACCAAGGGACTTTAGAAAGCGGGTAGGGCCAGCTGGGGCTTTTGCCCAGCAGGGCTTCTGATTGACCACTGGAGATCTGATTGGCTGAGCAGATTTTTTAAAAAGTTGCTTCTGGCAGCAGCGGCCACCACAGCACAAAGATCTTCAGTAGGTGACTGAAGGTAAGGTGTGTGTATGCAAGAAAATATGTGTCTCAGCTCCAGTGACAAAGTGTCTGGAATGAGGGAATAAACAGGCATGATTAACAGATGTGTGAGTTCAGCAGCAGGGTGAGGAAGCCAGGAACATCTTTCCACGTTCTTATAAGGGTAAGCACACCTTCCACAAACAATTTTTCATAAATAGGAAGTTTTATTAAAAAGGGGATAAATAAAATAAAGATGGTATGCCAGCAGGTGATGGAGGGCTATCAAGTGTATTGCACTGAGTATAACACTAATGACTAGCTGCCAACTGGACAGAAATCATGGGTGTGTGCTCAGTGCAAGGAGCTCCTGGTTCTCAGGAAACAGGTTTGCACCCTGAAGGCCAAGGTGGCTGATCTGGAGAAGCAGAGACAGTCAGACCCGCGGATAAGGCTCAAGAGGACTTGTTAAATGTGTCCCACTCTGCGAATGGCAACCCTGCTACTGTCAGGGAGCATGAGGGTCAAGGGGAAACAGGGCACTGTGATGATGAAAGGGGGAATGTTCCCTCAGAAGGGACCCTGTCTTCAGCTGGTGAACAGGTATCCTTTCACACCAAGAAATCATCCCTGGGCAGGGAGGGAGGGGTGTTCTTGGTAGTTGGTGACTCAATCCTTAGGCATGTAGATAGATGGGTTGTGAACCCATGTACTGACTACATGGTAACTTACCTACCTGGTGCAAAGGTAGTGGACATTACATGTGGTCTAAATAGCTGGTAGACAGTGCTGGGGGAAAAGTTGGCACCAATAATGTGGGGAAATATGGTTGTATGGCCCTGGAGGAAAAATTTCAGTTGCTAGGCAGGAGACACAAGGCCAGGACTTCCAAGATAGCCTTCTCAGAAGTGCTGCCTGTTCCACATGCAGAGCCAGCTAGACAGGCACAAATTAGGAGTCTCAATGTGTGGATGAGACAATGGTGTAGGGAGGTAAGGGTTTAAGTTTCTTAAGCACTGGAATGCTTTTTGGAACAAGCAGGACCTGTACAAAAGAGATAGCCTCCACTTGTCCTGAGGAGGAACCAGGCTTCTGGTGTTTAAAATCAAAAAGGTGACAGAGCAGTTTAAAACTAAATCTTGGGGGGGAAACCAACAGGAGATGAGATGCCTCTGGTTCAGGATGGCTCATGTTTAAGAGATGAAGGGGTATCTGTTACTGTTCTAGAGGGAAATGGATTAGGACTGGCCACTGAGAGAATGACAAACAATATTGACTGCCTGACAAATTCTAGAGGCTACAGGAGGAAGGTTGCAGGCCTAACTT
>NW_015175989.1:577752-601290 GCF_001447785.1 Gekko japonicus | reverse complement strand
GAGACTGAGCAAGGGGAAATGAAGGCTGAAGGACTCTGAATTGTGCCTTTGAAAAATGTGGTGTTTTTTTTTATACTAGATGCTTAGGGTCTTTCAGGTTAACAGTAATAGTTAAGATATGAAAAAGATAATACTATAGTTGAATCAGTTCATAATGGGATTAGCGTGATTGAGAGATAACGTGTGCCAAGCTAACTAGATGATCTCCTCTCTTGGGTTTTTTAAAAAAGAAAAGGGTGCAAAAAGGGCAACCAAAATGATCAAGGGGATTTAACACTTTCCCTATGAAGAACGGTTAAAGAGGTTAGGGCTCTTTAGCTTGGATAAATGACGACTGAGGTGTGACATGATACAAAATTATGCATGGGATAGAGAAGGCAGAGAAAGAAGTACTTTTCTCCCTTTCTCACAATACAAGACCTTGTGGGCACTCAATGAAATTAATGAACAGTAGGGTTATAACAGATAAAAGGAAGTACTTCTTCACCCAAAGAGTAATTAGCCCATGGAATTCACTGCCATAGGAAGTGGTGGCAGCTACAAGCATGGATGGCTTCAAAACGGAATTAGATAAGCATATGGAGCAGAGGTCCATCAGTGGCTATAAGCCACAAGGTATAGATAGGGGCTCTGGGGCAAGTGCTTTCCATCTCTACCCCCAGCCTCTACCTATGAAAATTACAGTCTTTCTCCCCAGTGGAGACCAAAGCAGCTTTCATTATTCCCTCCTCCTTTTTATCTGCACAACAACCCTGTGAGGTTGGTTAGGCTGAAATATGTGACTGGTCCAAAATCACACAGTCAGCTTCCACTGCAAGATGGGGATCTGAACCTGGGTCTTGCAGACCCTACTTTGAAGCTCTAACTGCTTCCCCTCACTGGCTTTCATAGGGTGGCTGCTGATGAGTGGTAGCAAGCAGCCGAGGCTAGGTGAGTCATGCAAATCAGGGGGGACCTGGCAACCCTAGACTACTGCCAGGCCTAGAGTTGCCAACCTCCAAATGGGACCTAGAGACCCCCCAGAATTACAACTGGACTCTAGACAGCAGAGGTCTGTCTCCCTGCAGAAAATGGCTGCTTTGGAGGGTGGACTCTGTAGCATTATACCCGGTTAAGGCCTCTCCCTTCCCAAACCCAGCCCTCCTTAGAGTCCACCACAAAATCGCTAGAAATCCCCCAGCCTGGCACTGGCAACAATTGTGAAGCCTGCCCCCAAGGCTCCCTCCTTCCCTCCCTGAAAGGCCGAAATAGGCCTGGAAAGGGCCCTTCCCCCACCCTTTTACTGACAGAGCCAGTTAGAACCCCCCACCCCTCACCGTTGATGCCTGAAGCAGATCCCTGCAGAGGCCGTTTCAAATTGCTTTGGGGGGGATTCAGCCATCCCTGAAGGGATTTTTTTAGTTTTTGGATTTTTCTACAAACCCAGGAAGTCTACTATGTAGGAAAAGCTGTTGGGGGGGAGTGAGCCCCCTGTTGGTGGAAATAAGTATCCGCACAGAAAAAAAAACTGGCTAATAGAATAAGGATTCATTTAGATGTACAAGGTATGACAAGACAGAGATGCTGCTGGTCAATGACAATGCAAGGACTGAAAGTGTCTGGCAGGAGGTTACGTTCCTCTTGAAAGAACAGATTCAGAGCTTGAGAATACTGCTGGATCCTGGATCCTGGCCAAAGCAGGAGGCCTCTGTTGCATATAGTGCCTTTTATCAGGTTTGGCTGATAATCCAGCTATGGCCGTTCCTTGAAAAGAGTGATCTCACCACAGTGATCCTTGGTCTGATTATATCCAAGTTAAATCAGTATAAAGTGCTTTGTGAGGGACTGCCTTTGAAAACAGTCCAGAAACTAGTAGCTCTTCAGAAGGAACTCTGGACTCTGAATCAGAACTAGGATAAGCAGCTCCTAAACCTCTTAAAATTAAGCTGCCCTTTGACAAAAACATGGAGGAAAGAAAACCACCAAATAGACTAACTCTGAATTTACTGTCTTTTTACTAATTTCTGAAATACTAAGATGCACTCTATATCACTAATTATACTTGTATTCATTTGAATTAATTATAATAGCTAACTTCCACTTAAACCTAATAATAGGGAATGCCAAGAAATTGATATATAGGTTGTGACAGTGTCATCGATGCAACGAACATGAAGTTGAGCAAACTTCAGAGGATGGCGGATGACCGGAAGGCCTGGAGGGAGCTGGTCCATGGGGTCACAAAGAGTCGGACTCGACTGTGCGACTGAACAACAACAATATGATCCTTGCTACTCTGTATTTTAGTTTAGTATATCCCTATCCCATATCCTCTGTAGCTTCTAGAAAATACAAGCAATAAAAAAATTTTAAAAAAGAAAGAAAAGAAAGAAAACAGTCCAGAAACTTCAGCTCATCCAAAGTTCAGCAGCCAGGCTATGGCAGGTATAGGGTACAGTCAGGGATCATATTACCCCAGTGCTGAAAGATCTGCACTGGCAGCCCATTTGTTTCCAGGCATAATTCAAAGTGTTGGTTTTTACCTTTAAAGCCCTAAACTGTTGGGGCCAGGGTATTTGAAAGCCCCTCTCCTTCTATATTGCCCAGCCCATCAGTTAAGATCTGCCTCCCAAGCCCTGCTCTCTGTGCCCCTGCCTTCAGGGGTGATGTGGGTGGCTTTTTCAGTAGTGGAACCTTGCTTGTGGAAACCCCTTCCCCGTGAGGCTTGTCTGGCATCCAGGTTGCTTTCTTTTAGGTGCCAGGCCAAACATTTCTATTCATTCAGGCTTTTAATTAAGGGGTTGGGTTTTTTAAGCACTGTTGTAGTTTCGAAACTTATTTTAAGTTGTCTGTGATTTGTCTTCATGGTTCATGTCCTTATGCCATGATGGGTTTTTTTATTCCAATGCTGGATTTTAATTAATATATCTTCTAATGTTTTGTTTTTATTATTTTTATTTTATAAGTTGCCTTGAGCAGGTTCCTGGAGAAGTGGCATAAAAGGTAAAGGTAAAGGTTCCCTTGCTCGAAAGCCAGTCGAGTCCGACTCTAGGGTTGCGGTGCTCATCTCCGTTTCAAAGCCAAAGAGCCAGCACTGCCCGAAGACGTTTCTGTGGTCATGTGGCCGACATGACTAGACGCCGAGGCGCATGGAACGCTGTTACCTTCCCACCGAAGTGGTACCTATTTATCTACTTGCAATTTCTTGCTTTCGAACTGCTAGGTTGGCAGGAGCTGGAGCCAGAGACGGGAGTTCACTCTGTCATGAGGCACACTCGGGTCTCGAACTGCTGAACTACTGACTTTCCAGAGCCTGCAGTTCAGCGTCTTAACCACTTGAGCCACCGCAGCTCCTTCTAAATAAATAAATAATAAATAAAAAAATGAATAATGCTGATTATCACACCAATAATAATGAAAATGTGCATATTGTATTGGAAAAAATTTGGTGTGCAGAAACAGAGATTGGTGTATAAATTATTGTGCAATGGATTCACGCACAGGAGAAGTGGAATAGAAACAAGGACTTGTCACATACCAACTTCAGGAAGCAAACAATTCAAAATCATTCCTGTTATTCTCCTTCCTCTGTCACCTCCCAGCAATTGGTTTGTAGCAAGAGAAGGAAGAGGAGAAGGATCCTCAGCTGGTAAGTAGCCAGCAGGGGCTGGAGTTTTCTTGAGATACCAGATGCCCTTTCTCCTCTTGGATCTCACTCCTGCTGATGTGAAACATTGTGCAATGAGTAGTGTTAGGAAAGTGTAAGGGACAAAAATGAAATGAAATGCTGCAGTAGGGCTAGTCTGGATGGATGCCAAGAGAACAAACTAATATCTTTAGTAGGGAGACAAGATCTTTTTTTGAAAAACAATCCACGCTTGAACTTGAAATGGAAAATCAGAGAACATAAATCACATAAACCAAAGGAAGTCAGGTTAGGATGACTACTGTTGGTTTTACCATCCCTGCCTGGAATCTCAAATGTAGCACTATTTGTTTTCAGGAAAGATGGCTGTCCTTTGCTCCTCTCCTTTTGCCAGGATGGAGTTGTACCACCATGGAGAAAAAAAATAATCAGGTTTTCTAGGAAGCACATGTAAACTATAGACAAGGGTTTTATTATCTAAATAGCTTGCATAACGCTATTATTATTTTTCATTTCTGTAAAAGTTTTGATGAGAGCTCTACCATCCTACTGGCACTCCCTCCTCCTCCCCTCCCCTCTTCTTTTTTCCCCCTGCCCCTTTCCACCTTCTTGTGGGGCAGTGATAAAACTTGGAATCTGAAATTTGAACACCAATTGAGAATGTTTTTTATCTATGGACTATTTAAATTGTTTTTTCTATTTGTGAATGTTTTTATCATTATGTTGTTCACCACCCTGAGCCATGGCCAGGGTCCGACCTACCTGAGGGACCTCCTTTCCCCACATATACCCCCAAGAGCACTTCGGTTGGGGACACAACACCGCCTGGTGATTCCAGACCCCTGGGAGGCAAAGCTTGCTGCGACAAGGGCCAGATCCTTCTCAGTGGCAGCCCCCCACCTGGTGGAAGGAGCTCCCGGAGGCTGCCACTATCACTACCACCACCATCAATGATGGAGATAACAACGGGCTTAGGGGCGGTCCCCTGAAGATCTGCCACAATCTTGCATGGCACTGATACCGCTGACCTGGCCTTGGACCATTGATAGGACAATATCACCCCAATGAAATGATTGATACCATCTTCGGAGACCATCTTGTTTGTATGGAGCACTTTATTCTTGTTTTTGTTGTTATTTAATGGTTTTACTGTTTTATCCTGTTTTATGTATGGGCTTGTGCCCTCTTGTAAGCCACCCTGAGCCTGCTCGCGGGGACGGCAGGGTAAAAAAGTTAACAATAAATAAATAAATAAATGTGTATTCAGGGGTAGAGTGGTCTATAAATTGAAACTATAAACAAATAAATAAATAACACAGTTCTTGTAGATTGTTAAGACTCAGAGGCATGTTTCAATATAAAATAATTTCCTTTACTGTAGATTCTTCACAAGCATACAATATCACACACACACTCACAATTATACAGTTCTAAGAAAATTAGATAAAGGAAGATAGCACTTTCACATTAGCAGGATGTTTTGTTGAGGGGTAATACAGTTACCTGTCCACGACGGGATGGAACGATCCTTAGGAAAAAATGAGGGAGACTATAAGGAAACAGGGTCGTGTCTTAGGCCAGCAAAGACACATGGATAGACTCTTGGGTAGCTAATCCAGAGTCAATGAGATAGGTAGGGGTTAGGTGCGAGAGAGAGCAAGAGAGAAACCACATGGCTGGGTGTCCCCTTTTAAGGGGGGATTTGGGGGTTGGGCCAGGTGGGTCACATGTCTTGGCCCACCTCCTACTTGTCCATCCCAAAAACATCCTATTGGATCAGGGTTTAGGGGGAGGGGATTAAGGGAGAGGACAATATTGAGATCTAGTAACTTTGGGCTGAGCAGTAGCACCTGAAGGGATTATGACTCATATGGCCAGAGTCTTCGTCATTAAGTTTCCATGATTGTCTTCTGCCTGTCGCCTTTCAGCTAGGTGGGACTCAGTTGGGGAGGGGAATGCTGCCTGTGTGTTTTGGAAGAGGCTTCTCATGGCATTTGGATTTCTTTGTCTCTGGTCTTCTCTCTGGGTTTACAGTGCTTCACATGGCTAGGGAGCTGGTTCATTTTACAGCAGGCAAGAGGGCAGGTAACTTCCAGGAACCATTGGCACAACATACAGGAAAGCTTTTCTGCTTCTGGGTGTGTGTGTCTAGCTGGCATCCTTTTTGGGTCACCACACAGTTCAGTCCCTATTTGCACATTGCTTGCACAGTCCAGGTTTTACTACTTACGAACTTTGTCCATGAGAGCACAATATGTGCCTTGCAGGGCAACACTTGCCCAAGGCTGAAGGTGTGCCAGAGAAAGTTAGTTAGGGTCTGAAGATCTGCAGTTCTTCCAGTGCACTCACTCACTGTAGTTACCCTTGTTCAAAGTGCTTCCATTTTGGTAAAAACAAGAAATTTGGTTTTTCATATTCTTCTCACTGTGTAGGACTGGAGATGAGATCATGTGATATGACATATATAAAATAATTGGCACTGTGTTTGCCTACAGTCCTACATCCCTTGCTGAAGTACAGCTGAAGTTAGATGTGACTAATGTCCTGTACATAATTATGTGGGAATAACAGTGCCACCCTCAGAAGATCTACTCAGGATCCTACTATAGTCCCAGGGAAGTGTTCTTAGAATTGCACTGTTAGTCACACTGAACACATTGTCACTTACTTCTGGAAAATATAAATAGGATTGTGCTGCACATCTTTGTGAACCCAAGTCATGATTAACTTGTCCAGTTGTTTCCCTGAAAATTACTTTGTAGGGAGTAAGCCCTGTTAAATACTGGGTTCCATGGATGGACCCCAAACCTAGTGATCAGCTCTGCTTTATTAGTGATTCAGCAAGAATAAGACAAAGATCCAGGGCAACGGCCCTGTCTAAATAGCATGCAAACTCCACCCACTTCCCAAGCAACTCCCAATGATAGGCTATTGTCAGAACCATTAATTCCTCATTGGCCATCTCCAGAGACCTGGTGGGCTATTGTTCTAGAGCTCCAAGCTCAGCCAGTCTCTGGTAGAAACAGTTCTGGAATGTTCCAGTCCCAATACATAACAAGCCCCATTGAATAGACTCAAGTAGGATTCTGAGTAGACCTGCTTGAATAGGCACTGTTAGTCATAACTTGCTTTATCTGGACTAGGACCTTTATTTGGAATGAGCAGGG
Organism: Gekko japonicus; assembly: GCF_001447785.1. Classification (NCBI taxonomy): domain Eukaryota; kingdom Metazoa; phylum Chordata; class Lepidosauria; order Squamata; family Gekkonidae; genus Gekko; species Gekko japonicus. The sequence goes on along the minus strand of NW_015175989.1, from coordinate 594,498 downwards.
ATAAATAACTGTTCTCTGTTTATAGATTCAGGTGGGCAGCCATGTTGAAGCAATGAAGCAGCAGAATAGAGTTTGAGTCCAGTGACACCTTTAAGACCAACAAAGTTTTATTCTGGGTATAAGGTTTCATGTGCATGCATACTTTACATTAGTATAGTGAGTGAGGTGTATGTGAGGAATCATTTCATTTTCTGTGGGATTCTGTTCCCCACACTATTTGTTCTTGCATTCCCCAGCAGCCTTGACAGTCTTCCCCTTTCCCTGCTTCCTTCTGTCCATCTCAATTATAATCTCAAGCATAATTTTGTGTGGGATCTAGCCAGCTTTTTCATTCAATGGTACCCAGTTACCCTCTTTATTTCCCTGCTTCCTTCCCTTCCATATTTTTCCTTTTTCACTTCCTGCCCACCTCCCTTTATTGAAAGAATTTGAAGTTTGGAAGGCCCAGAAATATTGCTTAGCAACTCCTCAAATGGCCACTAAGATTCCCACTCCTCAGTGGCTTTCTTTTCCCAATCATCTGTTCATTTCCTCTGTACATCTTGTCATATAAAGAGAGATCAAAAGGTATCCTTTCCCTTTACCTTCATTGCATAGGCCCTACTGCCGCCAAGGCACTAAACTATAGTGCTGGTTCAGACAGAGCAAAGTGCCAATATAAAATTCCTGGGAGAGCAAAATGCCTTTACTGTTTTCCTATTTCAGCAATGGCTCTATCAAATCTTTACCCCCTCTGTTTGTGAGTGATAGTGATAGCATAAGTACAAAAGCTCCAGGTAGACATGTTGTCATGCTCTGTGCGGGACTGGGAGCAAGGGCTAGTGCGGCCTGGTCCCAGGAGAGACCAGTGTGGGAGTAGAAAGCAGATAGCCTACAATTCATAGCAAGGGTTCTAGCCAATCAGTTTCCAGAGATTGTGTGAAGAGATTCTGACTTAAGCTGTTTGAACTGAAAAACTGTGTTCTTTGCTCTTTGTTCTTCTGCGGTCTGGCCTCACACAGAGCTAAACTGAGGGGACTGGTCTGAAAGATCTCTCACCTGGGACAGTGAGTACAGTCAGGAGGCCTGGCAGGCTGTGGGCCTTGAAGTAGTAACCAGTCAAGTGAACTAGGCCGTCACGTTAGATTCATTTATTTTGCCTTTAAACACTGTTATATATATTTAAAGCACCTTGTCTTGTGTTCCTTGTCCCAGTACTGTGTTAATAAACCATTTGTTTAATTGTTCTCTGCCTGGTCATCATCATGCCTATGTTCTCGGCTTAAAAAGGGGCATTTTGGATGGTCTTGGGAGGGTACTCTGGGTCTTCTCAAGGGACCCGAAGTCCAGAGTGGTGGCAGTGGAAGGTGGTGATCCCCTGGGGGTCATGACACATGTCTACATTTATTTATTCAAGATTCTACACTAGGATTAATACTTTTCAAAGAAAAAACTTGAGCAGACCTCTAAAATGTTGTTTTGTTTATTCATTAATTGAAATATTTATACCCTTCTTTTCCTGCTAGTCAAGGCAGCTTACATTTTTAAATTCAAACCATACACATCAGTATTCTGTATACATACTGCATTAAACAATGTGTATATACAATGCAAAAGAATGTACCAAATAACCTCTCAACATCAAATGTGAAAAACTGAAATTGTTAACAAAAATATAAGTATCAAAAGAAAAAAGTGAACAATTTCTCATCCCTGTGAAGGTGGGCAACTCAGCTTGATGTGGATCAATCTATAAGCTTATTTGTTTAGTTCATTTAAAATATGAACGCTATTTTTAAAATCCAAAATTCATTAATGTTGCCAGGATAGATAACAATACTACACGCAAGCTATTATTGCTCTGATTTTATTTTAGCATCTTTTTTCTATCTGAATATTAACAGAAGTTCTGTCTGTTCATGGAAAGCAAGGTGGGTTAGTGTCCTATCAGTTTTATTCTGTTTAAACTTGAGGGAAAATATTTCTACCTTTGCACTGCTGAAGCATTTGCTCCAAATCAATTTTTATGGTCTAGGCAGCCAACATATAGTTTCATGACTTTGTATCTAATACTAAATTGCAGTCTTTTGCTATATCTCTCTTGTTAAGCCCCAAACAGAAGATAGTTAAGTTATACAGTCAGGTCAATAGAATATCCTCCTTTTAAATGTCTGCACACAAAAATCAACAATTTAAAATTATGCCTGAACTCTGCTTTTATTTCTAATCCCCGCCCCCTCCCTCTCTCTTTTAGGACAAGAAATACTCACTACGAGTATTTAGTTCTGATCTGATGAAACAGAAAATGTACAACATGTATGCACTTTAGTAGTTTATGTTAAATGATTGTGTATGACTACTAGCACTGATTTTGGCAATATTGTTCTGTGAAAGGTTGGAGCTGTGTGTCATGTTATGAGACAAACAAATACAACTACTTGATTTCTTAAGCTTATAACTTATGAGGATCACCACACCCACATTCTGGACCTTCCCTTCCTTGAGAATGCAGCTGACCAACCAGGGCCCCGGTCGCATGGCAAAGTTGCCGCAGGAGAGGCACGGATGGTGGGCGGATTATCCGGGCGCGATCACACTCCAACATCTGGGAAGTGGAGCACACCTGTGGCTTACCGCCGACAATGCGCGTTAAAAAACTAGTACCTCCAAGGTACTAGTAAACGTTTGCCATGGGCTGCCTCCAGACGCCCATGGTGTGATCGTGCCGGCGCGTGGCATTCCCCTCCGGTCCCTCATTTACCCGCCAGCACCGAGGGAAGGACCCGTGGTGTGCCGCCGGCGTGTCTGATCACGTAATCGCGGATCAAACTGCGCCGGGGCAATTAGCCCCCCCTCCCCCCCATGATATCCAGCCTGTGTGATCGGGGCCCAAGTTGGAAAGAAAACAGTAGGATACAGATCATAGTGGGCATATTATGAGAGAGCACCTCTACATGTTTCTCACTGCTAGTTCAGCCATTTCTCACTGTTACTAGAGCCATTTCCCCTTTCCATTAACAAGTTTCAGACAGCTAGGGTATAGTTTGTGGAGCTAGTTCCTTTACACCATAATAACTATGGTGTACTATGCTCTATGGTGTACTATGGCACTAGGGAACTTTGGGGCACACATCTACTCTTTCCTTTCATTACCATTCATATTGCCTGGTCATATGTGTATTTGTATTGCCCTCTCCAAACCCTATCAACCTTTCCATCATCATACTGATAGCAAACCACATAGCAAACTACAAAATGCTACAAAACTTTAAATAGTAGGGGAACCCAGCATGTAAACGGAGCGTGTTTTATGCAAAATAAGTACATCTATATACATCTGGCTGATTTGTATAATTTACATGGAATGTATAATTAATTTTCTACTAATTCCTATGTAACCTTTAAATCATGACTAGTGGATCATATTGGAGAATATATACGTGTGTGTGCCTGAGCAGAGTTCCCTGTGTTTTTATTTGTAATTAATTGTTGTTCATGTTCTCTGGTATGTATGTATTTATTTATTTGATTTGTAGACTGCCCTCCTCCGCATGGGGCTTTGTTCTGTATGGAGAAGCAGTTCCTGATGGGAAGAGCATCATTAATGACATGCATTTTATGAAGGCAAGTGCTCAGGAAGGGGGGAGCCAACAAAGTACTTTTCTCAATAGGATGTCCCATGTGAGTATTTCAGGCCCCGGTCACACGTAAAGGTTTGGCCCGGGAGAGGGACGGATTGGGGCCGCAGCAAACGAGCGTGATCTCACCGCAACATCTGGGAAGCGGTGCGCACCCGTCCCCGATCCGTCCCAACCCCCGAAAAGGCGCAGCAAAAATAAACCACCTACCGAGGTGGTTCTTCCAGCGCGGCCGCATCAAGGCCGGCCGTGGGATCGCCGGTACGTCCTTCTGCCGGCGCATCCCCGGCTCCTGGCTGAACTGCGCATGCTCAGACATGTGCAGTTCAGCAGTCTCCCGTTCCCCACCGTGGCTTTCCCCGGCATCTGTTCGTGCCGGGAGGGAATGCACCGCGGCTCAGGGGATCAATGTGATCCCGCCGTGGCGTGCCTATTTTGGTGCGGCTTTTAAAAGCCGCACTTTGCCCGTCCTTTTTTCCCCCGTGTGGCAGGGACCTTACTCATTATAATTTCTTCTGAAATTATGCCATCCTTTCTCAGTGCAGGTTGATGAAAAAGAAAATCAGTCCATCCTTAGCCCCATATGACATGGGTCCCAAAAGACTGACATAAAGGAGGATCATAGAAGAATCATAATATGTGTTATTAGAGGGGTTAATGAAAGAAGAGGGGAGAAATACTATTTGTGTGTGAGGCAGACAGAGATGCACACACAGAGACAAGGGGATTTAAACATGAGTACAGAGAGTACACCACATGAGTACATGCAGTGGCTCAAGTGGTTAAGATGCTGAACTGTAGACCGGAAGGTCGATAGTTCAGCAGTTTGAGACCCATGTGCCACATGACGGAGTGAGTTCCTGTCTCTGGTCCCAGTTCCTGCCAACCTATCAGTTCGAAAGCAAGAAATTGCAAGTAGATAAATAGGTACCACTTCGATGGGAAGGTAACAGCATTCTGTGCACCTCGGCGTCTAGTCATGCTGGCCACATGACCACAGAAATGTTTTTGGACAGCGCTGGCTCTTCGGCTTGGAAACAGAGATGAGCACCGCATCCCTACAGTCAGATTCAACTGGCTTTCAAGCAAGAGAAACCTTTACCTTTACTTTACAGAGAAGCAGGAAGCAGCACAGAATAGAAAGACAGGTAAGCCCTTTCACACAATGTATCTAAAGGTGAGGCAGTACCAAAGCAGCAAGGTCTACCCCCAGTGTATATGCATGCCCTTGAAGGTTTGTAGAGGTCCAATGTGCTTACAAGTGAACATCTATATGGCCTTCTTCCTGAAATCAAGAACCCAGCTTTTCAGGATTCCTGATTCCACAGAGAGGTGCTGACGAGATATACTGGTTTAGGACCTTCACAAACTAGTGAATGTGCATACCACTGACTTACAATGGTATAACTCCATGTGGGATTTTACTGTCTTTGTAGATATGTCAAAACTGCTGGCATGGCATATTCATTTACTTCTATGCAATAGTAATGAGGATGAGATTTGGATTAAACACATTCATTTGCCTATGATGTTCATTAGTTATTGTGATGTTCACAATTTTCTGACATTTCCATCTGTACCTGTTCAAATCTTACAGGCAAATGTCAACCTTTACCATATATCAATAAACATATGGGTATCAATAAACAAGCTTTATTGTGCTATGTCACTTTGAGGATATCTTCTCCCATTTTCCAAGAGAAAACAAACACTAATTTGAATTTGGCTAAACCAAGGGAATTTCTGTTCATCATGTACTGCTGGGCTTGTCTCCTTATTTGTCTTTCTCTGCAATATCATGTTATTTTGTCTAGTTAAATTACAGAATGCTTAGCACAGGTCACTGTCTGCACAGTGAATTACACTGTGAATTACACCCTTCTGTGCACTGGGATTAACTCTCCTTGCATTGCCAATTATGTTCATTTCAATGCCTACTCGATTGTGTCCCTTTGCTGGCTTTTGTGGTCTGTGATGTCTACTACCTACTGATGAAGGAGGAACCAGTGAGCTTTTAACTTCCTGACTTTGTAGAGTCAGGAAGAGCTTTTTCTTCTTCAAGTCTCACCTACCAATCTCTCTCCTTTCAGTCACAGCATTGGCTCAAGATGTTAGTAGGCAACAGGCACAGCCATGTTTGATTTTATTTGAGTCATGAAGTGGGCCATCAACAGTTAAGGCCAGAACTACAGGGAGAACTGGTAGGTTACCAGCCAGTATGGGTCAATGTGGATGATATTTGGCCCAAGATAACCTATCAGAGATATACCATCCCAGAACTCCTGCTCCCTGCTGTCTGTATCAGATCTTCCTGCTTGGGGGTCTTTAATTCATTTTTGTTCACAACCTACCCAGGATTGCAAAATAAAATGAAATGAAATTTGGACTAGGTTACAGTATATTCATGTACCTCTTAATCCTCAAAATACCCTTCTAAGTAGGTCAATGGCTTACTGGCCACCTGATGTTTCATGGCTGAGCTTGGACTTCCACATCAAAATTCAACTCTCCATCAAAATTACTTTGAAAAAAACATATAAACATCCTATGAGGTTTATTTACGTCAAGGATAAGCAGATCCATCAATTTTGTTGCATTATTTCTCTGTGGGCTCACTCTGAATTTGACTCCTCCTTAATTCCAGTTTAACTAGGAGAATTTTAAATTAATTACAGTATGTATCACTTGACTCACTTTGAATTCCTTCAAATTGTTAGTAGACTTTACCCTTTTCATTAATGTATATTGATAAAACACCACAAGAAAAGTACAGTCTTAATGAGATTATAGAATATAGACACATCAAGGCCGCGTTCAGACTGGCAATTTGAAGCGCTAGGGAGTCGTGGCAAAGAAAAACCGAAACAGACACAGAATGGCTTGGTTGCGGTATTCCTGTTCACACCGCAGTGAATTAAGCGGGAGGATATCGTTGAGGAAGCGCAATGGAGCGTTCACACTGTTGGGCCACCCTGGCAGGCTGTTAGCGGCTCTTTCCACACTGGGCACAGCGGCACAGCAACAAATAGGGCATGATCACAAATGCCCCAACAGTGCCTGCTGGGGGAAACAGCCGGTGCCTATTATCAATTACTGTGGGTTGTTCCCGCCTTAGCAGCGCTTGTGTTTACACTCAGGGAACTGGAATCAACCCGCTCTACACACGCTTCACTACCACTTTCATCTGGTATCTTTTAAACTCGGGAGGAAAGCAGCACAAGACAGCTTGAGTACAGCTGGGGGATGCCTGACAGATGTGCCAGTGTGAACCCGCCCCTTTAATCTGCTACTGAACCACTACTGAAACGTTTGCCTATCGATTTCTGTAAATACCAAGCAAAATAATCTTCGTATGACAGTGGAAAATCGCACCACTTTTTTCCTTTGCAGGGTTCATGTACAGCACATTAATGTACAGGTGGCCCGAGAGGTTCATTCAAACTGTGAATGAACTCACTACTTAGCACTATGAAACAAATCTGGAAATAAAGAGAACAAAGGAGGATTCCTCTTGCATTAGGGGTGCCAACAACCTGGAGGGGGAGAAATGTCCTAGAGGTTGAATTTGTGGAAATGGGAAGGTGAAGCTTCTCACAGCACAGAGGGAAATAGCCCCGCCTGGTAAATAGCCCCCCCCCATTAAGACTTTGTCAAAGGGGAAGATCAAAAGGGCAGGACATTTTAGGTATTTAATGCATCTGTTGAAAATCCAATGTGAAAAGGAAAAGGTAAGCAAAGCAAAGTGTGTTGTAAGAATAAGAATTAAGTGCCCTGAGGCTTGTTAAGCATTTAACTAGATTTACACAGCTCAGAAATACACAGAAGTGATTTTTAGAACATGAATCAAACATGAATAAATAAGTATAGTAAACACATACAACAGCTTCAAGATCATAAGCTATCTATCCAGTGGGTTTAAAATCAAGCTTGTTGTTCAGTTGCACAGTTGAGTCTGACTCTTCGCGACCCCATGGACCACATCATGCCAGGCCGTCTTGTCTTCCGTTGTGCTCCGGAGTTTGATTAATTTCATGTTCATTGCCTCGATAACACAGTCAAACCATCTCATCTTTTGCCATCCTCTTCTTCTTTGACCATCAAGATCTTCTCCAGGGAGTGCTCCCTTCTCATTTGGTGCTTTGAGCTTCATCTTCAGTATCTGGTCTTCCAGGGAACAGTCAGGGTTGATTTGTTTTATGATTGACTGATTTGATCACCTTGTAGTCCAAGAGACTCTCAAGAGTCTTCTCCAGCACCATAATTCGAAAGAATCTATTCTTCGGCGCTCGGCCTTCCTTATAGTCCAACTCTTGCAGCCATACAGTACTACTGGGAATACCATTGCTTTGACCATACAGACTTTTGTTGGCAGGGTGATGTCTCTACTTTTTATTATGCTGTCAAGGTTTGCCATCGCTTTCCTCCCAAGCAGCAGGCGTCTTTTAATTTCATGGCTGCGGTCACCATCTGCAGTGATCTGGGATCCCAGGAACGTGAAGTCTGTCACTGCTTCCACGACTTCTCCTTCTATTTGCCAAGGAGTGATGGGGCTGGATGCCATCTTAGTTTTTTTGATGTTGAGTTTCAAGCCAACCTTTGCACTCTCCTCTTTTACTTCTAGCAAGAGACTCTTTAGGTCCTCTTCACTTTCTGCCATTAGAGTGGTATCGTCTGCATATCTGAGGTTGTTGATGTTTTTCCCAGCAATTCCGGCTTCTGAATCATCCAGGCTGGAATTTTGCATGATGTAATCTCCATATAAATTAAATAAGCAAGGGGACAATATACATCTTTGTCATACTCCTTTTCCTATTCTAAACCAATCAGTTGTTCCATATCCTGTTCTAACTGTCACTTCTTGACCCTTATACAGGTTTCTCAAGAGACATGTGAGGTGGTCTGGTACTCCCATCTCTTTAAGGACTTGCCACAGTTTGTTGTGATCCACACAGTCAAAGGCTTTAGCGTAGTCAATGAAGCAAAAGTAGATCTGGTACTCTCTTGCTTTCTCCATAATCCAGTGAATGTTGGCAATTTGATCGGTAGTTCCTTTACATAAGAACAAAAGAGAAGCCAATGTTGGATCAGGCCAAAGGCCCATCTAGTCCAACACTCTGTCACACAGTGGCCAAAAATACCAGGTGCCATCAGGAGGTCCACAGTGGGGCCGGGACATTAGAAGTCCTCCCACTGTTGGCCCCCCCAAGCACCAAGAAGACAGAGCATCACTTGCCCCAGAGCCCCTATCTATACCTTGTGGCTAATAGCCACTGATGGACCTCTGCTCCGTATGCCTATCTAATTTCCTTTTGAAGCCATCCATGCTTGTAGCCGCCACCACTTCCTGTGGCATGACACTGTCTAACCATCTCATCCTTTGCCGTCCCCGTCTTCTTTGACCTTCAATCTTTCCCAGCATCAGGGTCTTCTCCAGTGAGTGCTCCCTTCTCATTTGGTGGCCAAAGTATTTGAGCTTCAGTTTCATTATCTGGCCTTCCAGGGAACAGTCAGGGTTGATTTCTTTTAGGATTGACTGATTTGATCTTCTTGCAGTCCAAGGGACTCTCAAGAGTCTTCTCCAGCACCATAGTTCAAAAGAATCTATTCTTCGGCGCTCGGCCTTCCTTATAGTCCAACTCTCGCAGCCATACATGACTACTGGGAATACCATTGCTTTGACCATGCGGACTTTTGTTGGCAGGGTGATGTCTCTACTTTTTATCATGCTGTTTAGGTTCGCCATCGCTTTCCTCCCAAGGAGCAGGCGTCTTTTAATTTCATGGCTGCAGTCACAGTCTGCGGTGATCTGGGATCCCAGGAACGTGAAGTCTGTCACTACTTCCACGACTTCCCCTTCTATTTGCCAAGGAGTGATGGGGCCGGATGCCATGATCTTAGTTTTTTTGATGTTGAGCTTCAAGCCCACTTTTGCGCTCTCCTCTTTTACCCTGAGCAAGAGGCTCTTTAGGTCCTCTTCACTTTCTGCCATTAGAGTGGTATCGTCTGCATATCTGAGGTTGTTGATCTTTTCCCCAGCAATCTTAATTCCCGCTTGTGATTCATCCAGGCCAGCATTTCGCATGATGTACTCTGCATATATATTAAATAAGCAAGGTGACAATATACATCCTTGTCGTACTCCTTTTCCTATGCTAAACCAATCAGTTGTTCCATATCCGGTTCTAACTGTTGCTTCTTGACCCTTATACAGGTTTCTCAAGAGACATGTGAGGTGGTCTGGTACTCCCATCTCTTTAAGGACCTGCCATAGTTTGTTGTGATCCACACAGTCAAAAGCTTTAGCATAGTCAATGAAGCAGAAGTAGATGTTTTTCTGGTACTCTCTTGCTTTCTCCATAATCCAGCGAATGTTGGCAATATGATCTCTCGTTCCTCTACCTCTTCGAAACCCAGCTTGTACTTCTGGCAGTTCTCTATCCATGTACTGTTGAAGCCTAGCTTGTAGGATCTTGAGCATGACCTTGCTAGCGTGTGATATGAGTGCAATTGTGCGATAGTTTGAACATTCCTTGGCATTCCCCTCCTTTGGGATTGGAATGTATGATGACCTTTTCCAATCCTGTGGCCACTGTTGCGTTTTCCAAATTTGCTGGCAAATTGAGTGCAACACTTTAACAGCATCATCTTTTAAGACTTTGAATAGCTCAGCTGGAATACCATCACCTCCACTAGCTTTGTTGTTAGTAATGCTTTCTAAGGCCCATTTGACTTCGCATTCCAGGATGTCTGGCTCAAGGTCAGTGATTATACCGTCGTGGTTGTCAAGGACATTGAGGTCCTTGTTGTATAGTTCTTCTGTGTATTCTTGCCATCTTTTCCTACTCTCTTGTGCTTCTGTTAGGTCTCTACCTTTTTTGTCCTTTATCATGGCCAGCTTTGCATGGAATGATCCCTTGATTTCTCCAGTTTTCTTGAAGAGATCTCTAGTCCTTCCCATTCTACCTCTATTACTTTGCATTGTTCATTCAGGAAAGCCTCCTTATCTCTCCTTGCTGTTCTCTGGAAATCTGCATTCAGTTGGGTAAATCAAGCTAAGGCAGAGTAATTTAAGTACTTTTGTATGAACTGTTAACAGATTACAAAAAAGCTCCAGCGGATATAGAGTTTGTCCCTTTAAACAGAGAGCCACAGCTTTTACATGGGAAATTTCTGTAGCTACAGAATACTTTGGGGCAGAAGTCATTTTGGGGGGGAACGTGGGGGAACGCAGTTCCCCCGGGTGAGGTACAGGGGGCGGGGCACATGACAAAGCCCCACCCCCTGCTTCAGTCCCAGGCGTTCTTCGCACCCCCGCCGGCCTTGCAGGTCCACCGCCGGGCCCCTCATGGGGCTCAGCAGTGGAGCTGCAAGGCCTGCGGTGGCGGCCGGGACCGTTGGGGGCGGGGTGTGTGGCCTTATGACAGATTTCCAGTGATGTCAGGGGGTGTGGCCTTATGGCACACTTCCGGTGATGTCAGGGGGTGTGGCATATGCTAATGAGTTATGCTAATGAGTTCCCCTAGCTCTTTTTCTACGAAATGACCCCTGCTTTGGGGTGAAAGGCAGCTACAGGCTCTCCCAACCGTGCAAAGTTAGCTAAGACTGTACATTCCGAATAGCCACTAAAAATCAAGTCAGGATTTCTCCTTCTTTCATCATCTTACTTGGTCATCTCCTTTACTTTGATGAATAGTTACTGTACGAAAAATGCTTTAGAGTTGCCCTATGGTGAACATAAGAACATAAGAACATAAGAGAACATAACAGAAGCCAATGTTGGGACTGTCATTTCTCCAAGCTAAAGAGCCCCAAGCGTTTTAACCTTTCTTCATAGGGAAAGTGTTCCAACCCTTTTATCATTCAAGTTGCCCTTTTCTGCATGTTTTCCAAAGCTATAATATCCCTTTTAAGGTGTGGTGACCAGAACTGTACACAGTATTCCATGCAAGGTCATAAGAACATAAGAGATGCCAATGTTGGATCAGGCCATCAGGCCAAAGGCCCATCCAGTCAAACACTGGAAACTATTAATGCAGTCCTGGTACTGCCCTTCCCCGTACACATCTGCTTTTAATGGCTAAACTATACATTGGGGGATCTGATCATAGATCCACAACATAATGTGTAGTAATGTGCCAAACATGTTTGCCACAAAGTTCACAACATCTGTTCATTAAAAGCCTGTCTTGACTCCACTGCATGAAACTTTCCATGCATGAAATTTACCCATTATCCTATCCACACACTCTGTCATTTTGCCTCTCTCATACTCCACTTTTGGGGTTCTCTCCTCACAGGGGTTAACAATCTGTGAACCTGGTCACAACCCATTTCTGCTTGTGTCAAGCTGTTGTGCATTTCTTCAATAACATCATAGAAAAATCACAATAAAGCACAGGCTTCTGCTGGGGGGGTTCATTTCCGGCATTTGGGACTCAGTAACAATAGGAATTGTGCTTCTTAGATCAAAGAGGTTTTACACACACACACACAAACACACACGAGCAGTTCAACTTTGTAATGATATCTCCCAAAAGGAGATTGGTATTATCAGTGATGGTTCAAAAATCATAGTGCTCAAAAGATATTCCAACAATCTAGCAAAGGGAAACAATCTTTGGCTACCCCTCTGATGGCTGATGTGATTTTATGAATGGGCTTATAATATGGCTCCAAATGGACTGGGATTCAGACACCCTTTTAAGTCCACTTGTAAGTTATTTCAGTTTCATAAAGTAACCATGTGAGTTCTTTTTTGAACACAAGAGTGTTTTTAGCTTTAATCAGAATGCTAACTTTTTATCTATCTCATCAGTCAGGAGGCTGGTCTGATAGCAAACATATTTGCATCATGCAGCACAAAAATGGGGCTATCTGAATTGGAAGTACTGCCGATTATAACTCGATGTAGCATTGCACTGAACCATTCACCTACTTGCCCTGGCTGTTTCTGTAATGATTCCTTTTCAGAAAAGAGTTTTCTAGGCCCACTGTTTAAAGTTGCATGGGGCTCATAAGATTTTTATTTTGGTGTGCAACTAAATTTTTAGGGGGAGGGAAACCTTGTAAAATGCACATTTTAAGAAAGAATTAATGGGTGAACAATGATATGAATGGAAAGCAAGAGACAAATCTTCCATGTGATTGTCTTCAACGGTCCCTATTCATGTTTTCCTAACCACTTAATCTCTCTTTGTTGCTCATTCTCTGCTCCATAGGTATCGCTGCTCTAGCCAGGGTCTTCAACATTGATTTTATCCACGTGCATGGGCCATTATTTTTAATTTGAAGATTATGCCTGTTGTAAATTGCAGACAAGAATAATAAACTCCCATTGATGTTTTCAAATATTGGCTCAAGTCATTTTGACACAGGACTACATAAACCCCACTTAATTGCATAGATTAAACTGTTTTGTCTCCTAGGAAAAAGATATTGTACATCTCAAGGGGGGAATTGCTTCTCAAAAGTTAACTACTGTTCAAAACAATGCAAAGGGGCTACAAGCTATTCCATACACTCAAGAGAATACAGCAAGAATGGTTTGGAATAGCTGTTAATTAGTTAATGTAACAAAATGTGAAACACATCAGAACTCAATTAAATGGAACTGATGTATGTAATCTTGGACTATGCTGACCTTCATTTTGAATGCAGCTGTCCTTTTGTTGTTTAAGAAGCAGGAAACTCAATTCAGTGGGGCCCAATACAGATATGAATCAGTGTCCTTGGCTAGACTTTAAATAAGTTTCCTTTCCAAATAGCCTTGCTAAGCCTATTCTTCTTATGCTTCGTTTATATGTTTTTACTTTATCCAAGAGATAACAATGGGAATATGGCATATATCCATTTATATACACTATGCCAGCTGTAGACTGGAATGATGGGCATGATCCACAAAAACAATATAGTCCACAAAAACAATATACAATTGATCAAAGTCCTCCATCATTGCCAGCAAAAGCACCTGGGTTTCTGCTAACCCTAGTCGTACTTGAGAACTTCCAGCTACAAATGACAGAATTTGGATTATAGACTCAGTCCATATTCTTATTGAAAAGTACGCAAACAGAGAGTGATTTCAGCAAAGCGTACTTTATTCGATCAGGAACAAGACGACTTTGGCTGGCTCGCAGGCCGGCTTATATTCCCCGAGAAACCACCACCCAAAACACCCCACCCACTTCCCAACAGGTTATTTACAGGGGCTGAGAGTCCCATTGGCTCTCGGCCAGGAACCCAGCCTCCTGATTGGAGTGGGCTAGGATCTGCATAGTCCATTGTCTCTTGGAGCGAAGCTCGACGTTTTTCTCTGGACTTGTCTGGACTTGTTTTTTTTAATGATATATTTATTGAATTTTAACAGTATAAGCCTATATTGCACATATATACAAGATCATCAACAAGACTACATACAGATTCCCATAACTTCACTTTCCTTCCCAACAACACAGAATAACACATCAATTACTCATACAGTAAACAGGCAAAAAAGACTTTTAACTTTTATAATATCAAATCTGCCTTGGGTAGCCACTTCAGTTCTTTACGGTACAATATTTAATGCTATAAGAAGCTACATAAAACATTCATTCTAGCTTATTTTATTTCTCACTATTTTCTCCTAATTCATTTCTACTTTTAACCCATCCTCCAGTAGTCTGTTGGTTCCTTGTTTTCAATATAGGAAGTTAATTTTCTTTTTTATTTCATTTTCTTTTATTACCCTCTTTACCCTTCACTCATTCTTTACTATCTTTAGATTAATTTAACCTTCTATTGGCACTTTTATATCTAATTTTTTTTTAAAAAGCACAGTTTGAGCATGCGCATAGGCAGCCATTCAGAGAATTGCGATCTTTGCGCATGCTCAAACCCCCCCATTACATTTAAACTTTAAAAGTAAGGACTTACCTTTAAAGTTTAAAGCCCAACCTGGCCTCCCTTAAGTCCCGGACTCCTCTGGGAAGTTAAACTAAGGGATTTTTTTTTCTTAACAAACGCTCAGGGCGAAGCTTCGCCCGAGTGCATATCGCTTACTTAAAAAAAAATGGCGGGGGAAAGCCGGAAGCCTCAGGCTTCCGACGGAAATGGCAAGGCACCGGTGGAGAGCGATCAGATGCCGGGGTAAACCGGAAGCCACCGTTGCACTCAGTATACCACCACTTGGGACCTAGTGGCAGAGTGCAACAGTGTAAAGGGCTTTACACCGGTTAGGGACGGGAGGCAGATGTTCGTCGTGTGAACGCCTGTAAGTACACCGGTTGGAACCGGCACCCTAACAGATGTAAAGCCCCCGTCTGAACGCACCCACTAAGTTGTTTTCCCAGATTAAACACAACCCTTTTACCACACTCACAACCTTTCTAACCCCACCAAACATAATCCCTCAATCAGACACATCATGTTATAATCAATTTATAATCAATTTTCCCCCAATAATTTACCAATTAATATTTAATAGCTTAAAATCTTTTAGATATTTCATCTTCTCTACTATTTATCAACCTTCATATTAAATATTAACATTACAAATTCCTTTTATTATTCACCATTCATTATCAAAAAGCCCAAAATCATATAAATTCCTTATCACAATTATTTAGTAATTAATATTCAATCCATTTATTTTTCTTCTTCACCATCTGCAGTCTACTTTTCAGTCTCAGCATTTCTACATCTCTTCGTTCTTTACATGTTCCTCGGTTTCCATGCCTTCCTTCTCTACTTTTCAGCCATTCTATTTCCCATAGCTTGTTGTCTCTTTAACATTTCCAGACCCCTCTTTTCCTTCTTTTAATCCTTCCATCTCTCTTACTTCCATCTTTCAATCGTTTTTCATTTCCTTTTGGCAGTCTTTTTAGCAGTCTTAATTTAGCACCAGGCAGGTTTTTTCCTGAGCTCTTTTGTGTTATTTCATTTGTAACTCCGGGTATTTTTTAAAAAGTGGCTGGCTGCGTCTGGGAAGAACATGGCGCCCCAATCAATCGTCCCAGCTTTGGGGCAGTCCTGGGCACCCCCCCCCACATTTGCCGATTGCGGAGGGGGGCAGAAAAACGCCCCCTGCTCCAGCCCTCCCCCCAGGAGGGTTGGTCGAGCTTTCCCGAGTGTCAGGAGACCCGAACAGAAACAAAATAGGATCGGGTGGCTCGGAGTTAACTGAGCATCCGCCTGTTGACGCGTCGTATCGGAAGCTCCTCCCCCTCCTTATACTTGAGGTGTGTAAATCGACTTTTCAACTTGTCTGGACTTGTCTGGACTTGTCAGGACTGTTTGTCTCTGGACTTGTCCGGACTTGTCTGGACTTGTCAGAACTGGATACATTACACCTATGAAGCAGGAAGGGGAAGGGATTGATTTAAAGTACAGAAGTGATGAATAGAAAGGAATAGCGAACCCTTTCTCCATCCCTCCTCCTACTAAATCACAGTTTTTCAAAGTGTGGGTCACAATCGAAAAGTGGGCCACAACTATCTCAGGTGGGTTTCAGCATTTTGCTTCCTCCTTCCTACTTCTGCCTTCTTCTAAGGGCTGGTGAGGTCTGTATGTGTTCTGGCAACAATACCATGGACCCCAAAATGGACAGGGCCTCCAGTGAGACCTCTTGGCCACCTAGGTACAGCCAAGGCAGTTCAATTGCCATAGTGACTGCCACAACCTAGCTGAATTCTCTAGCTTTGGTGGCTTCATCATCACCTTTCTCTGCCGACCTCACATACACCCCAATAAAGTTGGCAATAAAGCTGTCAAAACAAGAGAACCACAGCATATAAACTGGACTTGCAGGGGCCTGGATGTATCATAGGACAATGGCGTAAGACTTGGTATGGAGTCAGGGATGTGCAATGTGGACAAGACACAAGGCTATTTTGGGGCAAGAACGCACAGGAACTGAGTTCTGAGTTCAGAGTTGGCCACGCTCACTACAGCCAAAACCTCTGCATGTGTGGCTACAAAGGGAAGGCCTGGAGAGTGACCCCCCTCGGCGACTCTGAGGCGAGCAGACCAGGGGTGGCCTGGAAGGACTGGGGAGGCATTTAAATGCCTCACCGTGCCTTCCCTGGCCTGTCCAAGGGGCAGCCAGGCAAGCTAAGGGAAGGCAGTTTAAACTGCCTTCCCTTCCCTTCCC
>NW_015175989.1:568641-577737 GCF_001447785.1 Gekko japonicus | reverse complement strand
GGAGTTCCGGCTGGCTTCGGAGTTGGCCACGCCCACTACAGCCAAAACCTCTGCGTGCCTGGCTACAGAGGGAAGGCCTGGAAAGCGACCCCCACTGGGCGACTCTGAGGCGGGCGGGCGGGGGGGGGCTTGCCCTGGCAAGCCAAGGGAAGGCATAGGGGTGTGGCCAAAGATGCTAATGAGCTTTGCTGTCAGGGGTGTGGCCTAATATGTGCATGAGTTTCTTCTGTTGGGTGTGGCCTATTATGCTAATGAGTTCCTGCTGCACTTTTTCTACAGAAAAAGCCCTGACAAGACTGCTGATGTGAGGCAGCTAGAGTCATGTCCAGTAGCATCATAGAGACCAACAAGGTTTTAAGGATACAAGCTTTAAAGAGTCAAACCTCCCTTTGTCAGAATGTGGGACCTTAACTAACATTGAGAATATATTGATCCACCAAATTTGAGAATTGAACAGATCTGAGTATGTATGGATCTCCGATATCTGAACAAGTATCAGTGTGTTAAAATTGTATTGTGAACAATCAAATCTGAACTTTGGTTTGCTTAATTTTTTTAAATACTGCTATAGATTTAGAAATGAAAAAATAACATAAATTCATTTGATGTTAAGTGATGCAAGATTCTTGAATTTGACATTGGGGAAGGGGCAAATAGCAAATGGTTACATTACAAACAGGCCCCAAAGTTATTGTACGTTTCAAAGTGGGTCCCAGTTCAAAAGATTTGAGATCTTCATTCCTAAATTACTCTCTGCCCCGTCCATTCTTCTGTTTTTGAGGTTATTTATGGGCTCATAGTCCTACAAAACAAAAACAGCTGGAGAGCATGGCCAAGAGAAGTATTCAGCATCTTTTAGTTCTGTGCTTTGAATTGCCCACCCCAATAAACACTTCATAGGAATTTGGTGGCATTCTGCATTCTGACATACCACCATCACAACCTTGAAAAATTGTAGCAACTTCCAGCCACCCTATGTCCAGCTTTCAGCTCCTAGAGGGGGAGGTGTGGTGATTACTCAGATCATCTGTAGCCATGTTGATGTTTGTTGCAGAGTTGCTAGACATTGTTATTTTATGCCTCCATCTGCGATTTTCCAGAGCTTGGCCTTAGAAATATCAGTAAGATTGGGGAATTACAGCCCAGGTCATAATTGTCATCATCGTCTCCTTGTCCTCCTCAAAATTGGAATTTTACTCTCTGAAGAATAGTCATTTTTCTCATGTCACAGTATCAGTCCAAAATTAACTGGCTATCAATTGCCAAAATGTTAATTACTATATTAGTTTAGAATGAGTTGTTAATTACTTCTACCAAATTACTATTAGCATTAGCATTTGGTCAGAGTGATGACAAGAAAGACTCCACTTTTATACTACAGGGTGAGATACAAATCAAAGAAATCATATAATATGATGTTGGCTACTTACAGGTTGTGAATCATGCCATAATGCAATCATTTTAACTTCATAACTCCATAGCCCTTTGCCAGCAAGTGATTCTAGATTTCTAGGACTCAAGATGTTTATTACCTTTTGTACAGTTTGTTGCTGATGACATTAAGCTCTGTGTCCTCACACTTACTTCCACAACACTTCCAGTACTAACTTAACTTATTCTTAATTTAGCAATATACTCCCAGTCAACCAATTCTTCAATGCCTTTTAAAAGGAGATAACAAGATTCTTTTAATAGTCCCAGCACTGTCTACTTAAAAAGATTTACAAGAAGCATTGAGGGAGGATGGAGAGTCGAAGGCAAAATGAAAATGAGCTACTTTGCCAGGTATCATCATGTACTGTCCTTTAAATCTACCGGATGAAGTACTAAATGGTAGAGAAAACTGTTGTATTTCATTATTACACTGCTACCATCATTGGTCTGGTGTATTCATGTAGTAGAATTAAGACAGCAGGTGGGAGAATGTACTGGACCACTTCAGAAGACAGGTGTGGAATAATTAAATGTTTCCCTTTAAAAAAAATACTTGCATATGCTGGAAAATTAGCACAGTAGGGTTTGGGTTTGACTAAAACCTTTCTCCTTACTCCATGCTATGCTGGGTTTTTTAAAAACCTGCAGGGATTTTTTTACATGGGAGAGCATTAAAAATTATACTCCCACCAATATTCTGAAGGGGGTACAATCAACTGTATCACCTAGCATCACCAGGTCTGACCTGGCAACCAGTGGGAAATCTGGGGTGGGGCTGGGACATGCGGAAAACCTGGAAGTGATGTCATGCCTCTCTAGAAATTGCTGTAAACTATATGGTAAAACCACTGAGTTTCCAGCAATTCCTAGAGAGGATCAACATTACTTCCAGGTTTTCCCCAGAGGTGACATCACACAGTCAGCCCAATGGGGGGGGGAGTGGCTGACGAGTCTAGTACTACCTCAGAAGTCTAAGGATTCATTCTACTACACGTGTAGACAAGCCCTTGGTTAGATCTTGGTGTGTATTTCTGTAAACATTCATGATTGTCCCTCTAATTCCATACATTAATAAGTGTAACCTCTCTTACAAACAGTGCCCTGAAGCTTTTACATTCAGGATCTAGGGGAGCAGGGGAAACCCTAATCTCAGGCGCCTGGTATTGTCTTCAAAAGGCAGGGATTCCGAGCTTTCCAAAATCATGTCTAAAGACTTCTCCATGAGCTGAAGGATCTGTTTGGAGTTTCCAGATCCTTTAGCTTAAACTAGAATGCTGAAAAATCCCATTTCCTGTTAAGGCTGGTGCATAGGAGAAGTCTGGTCTCTAAAGCCTAATTTGGCCCTCAGTTTTCCTTGTTGTCATATTGCTTTACTTGGATACCAAATGAGCAACAGTGTAGTGTATGCAAAGTGGGGTGATAGGGAAGGCCTATGATGCACAACAACCCAGGAATGAGCCCAAAGATCATTGCCTCCCCAGCTGGAATAACGAGACAGACAACAGTTTGGAAGTAAACAAGGGGCACTTTATTAACTATTTAACATAACATTGCAGCAAGGGACCAGCTAAGTGAGCATGGAACAGGCAAG
The DNA here is from genome assembly GCF_001447785.1 of Gekko japonicus. Classification (NCBI taxonomy): domain Eukaryota; kingdom Metazoa; phylum Chordata; class Lepidosauria; order Squamata; family Gekkonidae; genus Gekko; species Gekko japonicus. The sequence goes on along the minus strand of NW_015175989.1, from coordinate 574,712 downwards.
GCAGGTGTCACTCCCCTGACCAACCTCCTTACCCTTTTCTCGGGCGGGTCACCCAGCTCCGGTCTTGAGCCATTGGTCTGGCTCGCGACTTGTAGATCAGCAAACTGGTCGCCACCTAGGAGTGCCTACCCCTGAAGCCTGACAACTTGCAGGGAGGAGCATACCCTAAGAGGTTCCCAGAGGAGGTGATCACCATTCCCCACCCTGGTCCTGAAAATCTGAAGGCAGTTCCTGATGACCCCCTGTTCCCTAATGGGGAAAATGCCGTAAGGTGCTCACCGGTTCCAGTTTCTTGCCCACACCAATCTGCCACAGCCAAGACCAAGCCTCTGCTTTGGTCTTTGCTCCCACTAAAAAGCCAAGGCTGAGCTAATCCCTTCCCACAAGTCCTACAAAAAGAACCTTTTGCCCTTGTCAGATAGGTGCACCCTGTCAGCCCTATACAGGTCTTGGAACTCAACCTGTATACTGGGGTGTGGTAGAAATTGCCCTAGACCACCCTCTATAGCCTTGCTCCTCTGGCGGTTGGCTTTATGCCTTGTAGGGTCTCTCCAATTGTGCCATACCTGGCGGGGCAGAGCAGCCGCCCAGACAATCTGCATTCTGGGCCACCTTGCTCTTATCATTGCAAGGTTGGCCTCCGCTTGCAACACCAGGGCCTTGCCCTTCATGGCGAGGCAGAGTAGCCGACCAGACTATCTGCACTCCAGTCCACCTTGCTCTTATCTTCACAAGGTCAGCCTCCACTTGTAGCACCATGGCCTTGTTCTTCATGGCGAAGCAGAATAGCCGACCAGACTATCTGCAATCCAGGCCATCTTGTTCTTATCATTGCAAGATTGGCCTCTGCTTGCAACACCAGGGTCTTGCCTTTCATGGTGAGGCAGAATAGCTGACCAGACTATCTGCACTCCAGGCCACCTTGCTCTTATCATCCGCTTTCAACACCAGGGTGCAGCATCTGAAAAAGAACTTAATAACTTAAACATAACAAACTTTGCAATCCTCCACGTATCCCTCATAGCATCTTGTAGCCTTCGCCCTCAGCCCGCATAGCTAAATACTGGTGTAAGGCCTGCACGGGGCATAATTCCATTTCAGAAAAACTCTCCCGATCAGCCTTCAAGTGTCTTCCTTATACAGAAGTTGCCCTTCTTCTCCTTGTACCCAGATGCCGGACATTGGTATGGCCAGACCTACCTCAGACCTGCTTCCTCTCTAAAGGACAGGAACCACTAACCCCATCGTATGAATCCAAAAATTCTTTCCATACAAAGAGGTCGTCTCTTATACCCTTAGTGACCCTAGTCCTATGGTGCGGTAGGTGCAAGCCCTTCATGAACCCCTACTGTTTCCTAACAAATGCCCAGCCGGGGGCCTTCAGCTTTCTCTTAAGCAAGGGGAACTCCTAGCTCAGTAAAATCTGCATGGCCCCTATCTTTCCTTTCTGCCTACAGGAAGTCATCAAGATAGTGGGCAGTGCTGCATAATCTTGTCCTGTAATGCGAGGCCCATTCCAAAAAGGAACTGAACCTCCCAAAATCAGCACAGAGAAGGGCCCTATCTATGTAAATTTGACCTCAAAAGCAAAGCCCAACTGCTCAAAATTAGCTGGGTGGCTGGGGAGGAGATGGAAGGCCGACTTAATGCCCATACATTCTTGTTCTTCCTATTGCCCCAGTGCTTGTGAGCAATATACTCAGTCATAAGAACATAAGAGAAGTCCCCCCCCCCAAGCACCAACAATACAGAGCATCACTTGACCCACACCGAGAGTTCCTATCTACCTTGTGGCTAATAGCCACTTTTCCTCCGCTCCCTATGTTATCTAATTCCCTCTTGACGCCATGCATGGCTGTAGCCACCTCCACCTCCTGTGGCAGTGAACTCCACATGTTAATCACTCCTTGGGTGAAGAATTACTTCCTTTTATCCCTTCTAACCCGACTGCTCAGCATTTCATTGAGTGCCCTCAATTTCATTGAGTTCTTGTATTGTGAGAAAGGGAGAAAAGGGCTTCTTTCTCAACCTGCTCTATCACATGCATAATCTTATAAACTTCTATCATGTCACCCCTCAGCCATCGTTTCTCCAAGCTAAAGAGCCCCAAGTGCTTTAACCTTTTTTCATAGGGAAAGTGTTCCAACCCTTTTATCATTCTAGTTGCCCTTTTCTGCACTTTTTCCAATGCTATAATATCCTTTCTAAAGTGCGGTGACCAGAACTGCACACAGCATTTCAAATGAGTTTGCACCATTGATTTATACAGGGGCATTATGATACTGGCTGATTTGATTTCAGTTCCCTTCCTAATAATCCCCAGAATAGCATTGGCCCCTTTATTGCAGTCATGCACTGTCTCAACATTTTCAGTGAGTTATCTACTACGACTCCAGGATCTCTCTCTTGGTCAGTCTCTGCCAGCTCGGAACCCCTCACTGTGTATTTATAGTTAGGATACTACTACTAATCACTACTAGCCTCTCTAGTCCCACTATCAGAAGCCTCCACAGTTAACCTGCTTCCAGTTAGCTCTCCGCAGGGAGGCTCAAGCCCGATCTTATTTCACTAGTTACGACCAACCCTGTAATCTTTCTGCTCGCCAAACACCTTTGGGTGGCTCTTGTAAATTTACCAAGGGCTCTCTGGTCTACGAGTCTAACATAGAGGCACCATGGGGGGGCATCTCTCTCACTAAGATTATAACTAGGCCTATCTTTCATTTGTGTCCATCACAAGAATGGATTCTGTATGAATGAAAACAAGTATCCTGCGAAAGGACCTGACCCAAAACCATTGGCCACCTTCCTGTAGGAACGGATGGAACCGAACTCTGAGTTTGTGATCTGCGAAGTATAAGCCCTGGTAGTGTCATAACCACTGGGTCCCTATGGCCAAGCTGACCCCAGACTTGGCATCCTAGTGTTCTGACTCTGTACCAGATGACCAGATGTTGCTGTTACCTCACCTACCGCAGCGAGTTTGCAGTGTCTGTCCTTGAGAAGACCCAAGTGTGCCTCTGCACATTGGACCACCTGCCTGGCATAGGGCCGCTGTACCCCAGACCATTGGACAGATGTTGACACTCCTTCACCAGCTCCTAAGGAATCTCCTTGTCCGTCACCTGTGCTTGAAAAGGTTATAGAGCCATAGAATGTTAGACTTTGAAGGGATCCTGCAGGTCATCTAGTCCACCCCCCTGCACTCCGCAGGAACATAGCTGAAAGATAGCCTTACAAACAGTGTTCCTTCTAATCTGATTTAGCCCCCCAGCCTCTCTGGAAGGATAGCTCCGTAGCAAACCAATTTATGCAGCAGCCAAATAGCTTGCTTAATAGAAACGTATTCCAACTAATTTAATCCTGCCAATGCTAGGAGGAACACACCTCTATCATTCACACGCCTTTAGACTTCAAAAATAGCTATATAACCAGGTCCAGCCCCTGCTCAACAGCCATCGCAGAGGTGATATTTTCAATATTTATCTTATTATTTGTTTATTTATTAATGTTATTTTAAAGTTATTCCTATCAAGCGGCAGCCAAATCACATCTAAAATGGCTGCTCTGTAAGGCCACCCTGTGAAGGCCCTTTTTCCAAAATGTCCCCTCTGGAGGGCCCCACCTAAAATGGCCACCCTATAGATGCCTAATCCAAATGGCTACCCAATGTGTCCAGTGACGTAAAATGGCCACTCAATTTAAATTGTTTGGGGACCGCTGGGTGCCGCCTGTCAAAACTTCTCTGGCTATTTATTTCACCAGGCAAGCAGAACCAGCTAATTCCTCCACCCAACCAATGCCCTTATGGGGCTATGACCTGTGGGCTGCCTGGCAGGTGGGGCCAGTTAACTCCCATGTCCGGCTGTCTCCCATCCAACCAATACCCTTATGGGGCTCCTGCCTTGCGGTTTAAAGACTTTTGTCCACAGGGATGTGGCTGCCGCCAAGGACTCCCGCTGAGAATAGGCACCCCTGTTAGGCCCTCAGGCACATTAAACCGGGTATTTCTGAATGCCCCCTATCCCTCAAGTTGGGCACTGATAGGCCTGCTGGTTAACTGTGCCATTCAGAATTACATGGCAGCCAAACCGCCACTAGCTCCACTGGCCATTTAAGCACCGTGATTCTTTCCTCCCTCCCTCTCTCTCTCTCTCTCTTTTAATGTCTCATATGTAGCCACTTAACTGTCACCAGCCCAATCTGAGCCAGTTAGTGCCCTCTCCCCATGGCCGCCTAACCACCCTCCGGACTAACCGCCGCCCTTATGAGCGGTGTGACCGCAGCTCAAGGCACCCGCTGCTCTAAACTGGGCTCTCTATGGCCCCCAAGCCTATCTCTGCCATCCGCTGAAATGATGATAACGCTGTCTGGATTTCTGGGCCGACAAGGACCACTGCCGCCGTTTGGAGCCTGGGGCCTACAGGCCAGCTGAGGACCAACCAGATGCCTCAATCGCCTCAAGCCCAGCAACGTCCTCCTCTGCGCCAGCTCGCCACCGCTGCCTCAATCTGCCCTCGACGACTCCCGGTAGGCCACAGCTTCTCCTCTCCGTGTGCTCAGAGCTCCAACCGTCCCAAGCACGCAGGGCAACTGACATCGGGCGGAAGCGGAGCCCGGCCTTTTCTAGCAGAGCCAGCTCCACCCTCGCCGCCCCCATCACGACGCCACGCGTTATGGGCTCTGTTGCTGCCCCAGGTTCTTCCGGGGTGGCAAAACAGCCCCCGGATCTCCAGTGGCTTTGCCAGGAGGCCAGTAGCTCCAGACTATAAGGAAGGCTGAGCGCCGAAGAATAGATTCTTTTGAACTATGGTGCTGGAGAAGACTTTTGAGAGTCCCTTGGACTGCAAAAAGATCAAATCAGTCAGTCCTAAAAGAAATCAACCCTGACTGTTCCCTGGAAGGCCAGATAATGAAACTGAAGCTCAAATACTTTGGCCACCAAATGAGAAGGGAGCACTCACTGGAGAAGACCCTGATGCTGGGAAAGATTGAAGGTCAAAGAAGACGGGGACGGCAAAGGATGAGATGGTTAGACAGTGTCATCGATGCAACGAACATGAAATTGAGCCAACTTCAGAGGACGGCGGAAGACAGGAGGGCCTGGCGGGAGATGATCCATGGGGTCGCGAAGAGTCGGACTCGTGTGTGCGACTGAACAACAAACAACAACAAGTCCAGAAGACTAATGATTCATTGACATTTGTAATTTCCTGCTTTGAAATATTTTTTAATCTCTAGCTTATATTGCAGTACTAATAATCAAGCACAATTTGCTACAGTTCTTTCTGGGTTGCAGTGTTAAATGAGATTCTGCCCATGATTCGTCAGCATTCCACAGACCAGACAACAAAAACCAGTTTCTTTGTAGGCACAGATGCATCTGTTAACCATTTCCCTAGATGAAACTCTAGGTCATTAGGGGTCTGTGTTCAGAGTGTCACTATTCAAAATCCAGGCTAAGCATTCTCTAATCTTAATCTTGGAAGGACAACTAATCGAAATGAAATAACTATACCTGACAGTAAAACTGGATGGCTCCTGTGTGGATGCTCAAGGCTGCACAATAGGTCCAGCTATAGGCAAGGCAGGGATGTCTGCCTACTCAGGGGACTCCCCCAGGTATGCCAAAAATTAGGGCTTTTGCAGTGGAGTGGGGATTTGCAGATGTTTCCCCCTCTCACTGTTCCTCGCAGGCCTTCTGCTTTTTTAAAAAACTCTAGTCTTGATCTAAACTAACTATACCACTCTGGGTCACTTTTTCTGGTTGCCATTTTATGTTTTTGGTTATAATCCACTTTCAGATTTCTCAGTACCATTGAATGGGAGAGAGGAATCAAGGGAGAGAGGGACTTAACTGATATGTGCTTCACAGCATTCTTATCTAATCAGAACTCATGGTCCCAGCTGGCAATCCTGAGTACAGCAAGCATTTTCTTCATTTTTATACTAACACTGAGGAATGGGAGGGTTCATTTTGTGTTTGGTGGACACATCTTAAGCAGGGGAAAAACTTTTGGAGGTGGGTGAGGTCAGAACTCTACCTCTTTGTCCTCCCTCTCCCAGTGATAG
>NW_015175989.1:557931-568611 GCF_001447785.1 Gekko japonicus | reverse complement strand
AAGAGTTTGAAGGCTTCCTCCTGAGTAAAGAGTAAAGAAACACAGAGAATGAAAGCAATCTCAGTCATGATGCAGGATCCAGTCTTTCTCTCAAAGAACTACCAGGCTCTGAGATGTCTCAGATGTTTTCTTAAATTGTAGATAAAACAAGCATCCAGAGAGAAATATAACTGGCAATATGTAGAACATCTCTAGAACAAGGCTCTACACTTTTTTTACAAATGGAACACACAGACCGGGGGAAGAAAAACCCCTCCCTTCTTGATTACACTGAGTCCTTGGCAGTTTGAGTCAGCTTTGTATTCTCTCCAATCTAATCAGCATTGTGTCAAGCTCATGCCTGGCTTGTCATGGGCTCTGTGGCCTCAAGAGTTAATTGCTTCTCTTTCCTTCTTTCTTTCCTTCTCTAGGCTGTTTATCCTTCGGGCTAAGGGGGCAGGGGCGATGGGAGTGTGTGAATGTTGGCTTACACAGTGCCTGGGAAACGCATCATCTCAGCGCCCACTTTGACCTTGAGTGCAGGGAATTTCTAGATAATGCAATGGCTAGTAACAGGTGTGGGGAGCAGTGTATTGGGGTAGTTTGGATATTTGGTGGGCTGAATGCGGATAGTGATTGGGTAGTGTGCTTTAGGAGGGGATGTCCTGCATAGTGTATAGGTTCATTCCTGACACCAGGTGTCAGTTCTGACACAGAACATGTCTACATTTGGAACCTGTTCCACTTCTCAATAAACAAATCTTGCTGATACAAGAGTGTGGTGAGAGTGACTGCATCCGAGACCTGACACAGCGATAATTTTGTTTCTAGACTGCAGATACTTTGGCCTACCGGCCTGAAAGGTTGGTTGGCTACAGTCCCTGCTTGGGTGTTCTAAAAGTTACAGGTAAAAATGTGTTTCCCTTTGATCTCAATGTGAATGTCACTGGAATAGAGTAACAACTCCAAATACTTGTCTTAATGCTATTAATTAACAAAATGATCCAACTCCAAACCCTAACGGAATTTCTATGCACATCTTTAATGTAGACCTGGTTGGTATTTAGTGAATACTACATTCAGTTTATGGAATCTGTTGAATACATGTGTCTGTTTCACTACATATCCATGAAAAAGTTGTGGTGATAACATGAGATGAGCTAAATAGGGTTTATAACTGGCTCAGGTTCAGAATTTCATCACAACCAGTCTAATTCTAGAATGAGAAAAATGCACCTGCAAGAAATGTAGTACTATTAACATCTCGAGTGAGGAGGGGGGAGGACAGATGATACCATAAAATGTGTGCTTGAATAATACTTGGATGCTAACATCAATGATACAGAGTCTCTTAAGCCTATGATTGTATCTCTTGTTTCTGAATACAAAAAAATTCTTTCATTGTCAATTACTATTTGGTAGTTGCTACAGTGTTATGATATAAGGACAGGCATTAATGGTGCAGTTGACACCCAAACCTTTGCAGGCAGAACAGCACATACAATCTCACCCATGAGTCTTTAAAGTGGGCCACTGTTTCTCCTACATAAACAATTTCGATGCTGCCCCAAGGACTACAGGTGGCTTTCTTCAGATTTTAAATAGAAAACATTTTCTGCAGCCTTAAAAAAACCCAAAAAAACCCAAAAACAAACAAAGACCAGCAAATTATCCCAGCCTTCCCATCGTTGATGGCCTCTCTTGGTAGAAATACCACCTCCTGTTGGAAATGTATAAAAAGCATTTTTTAAAAAATGTAGATGGTATTACATGAGGAAGCAGAGAAACTGGTTTTCACCATCATTGCAATCAGGCAGGAAGAGAATGCATTTTTTAAAACTGTTCATGAATAATAAGACTGTAAAATTCTATGATTTGTAGAATAAGCCTAACATATCTTCCCCTGATTCTGTGCCAATAAACTTTCTTGTTGCTTTTACTTCTTGCTTTTCTCCAAGCAGGAAATACCACCCAACTAACAGCAGTGTGACATATTTTCTCTCTTCCTTTGTCAATAGTGGCATCTCACCTCTTGGCTGATGGCTCAAGCAATTTTCCTGGCAGCTTTGCTGTTGTCCCATGGTGATGTCACAGCTAATGGGCTGTTTGAGTGATCTGATCTTCTGTGCCACCATTGTTCTGCCAAGAGTACACTTCATTCTGAAGACTGGCCGGGGTTGGAAAGCAGGTAAAGTTTTGCAAAATAGATTGTCATTTGTGAAAGTGCCAGAAAACATTAGCATGTTGTGACCAGTTGGCATCAAACAACTGAAAGAAGACATCCCATTGTGCTTGTATTTCATTTCATTCTGAGTATCCTCTCTCTCCTTGTTCCCAGCAACTCTGCCACTACGTAAATAGAGTGGATATATGTTTCTATAGAACTCAACTTTTCTTTATTTTAGTACCATCATATTCTTTTTTTAGAAATTAAAATCACACTCTGGAGACTGTATAATTAGCGTAAAAAATTTTTTAAAAATAAAATAAAGCCACAGCCACATCAAGAAAAACCAGCGCAGGCAAGATTTCTGAGTGCTCACTATACTGGGAGGGATGAAATATCTACTGCTGGGATGGATGAAATCTATGTCTACCAGCTCCCCAGTGCCTTCCGTCAAACAGTTATCTATTGGTTTCAGAGAATGAACAACACGGAAGATGCAAGATATTCTTGCATGCAACAGTATGTGTCTTCTGACCTCCCTACATAGCATTTTATTAGCTTGCTTCCACTTTGGGTACTACCACAATCAATGGTTCAATCACACGATTTCATGTCAAATTCAGAATAAACTAATAATACTGTACTACAATACCCTCAATTTATGTTTCTGGAGAAAAAAATCTTGATTTTTAATATGTAGTTTTATTATTTGCAAATCATGATGTTAGCCACATTGAGCCTTTTTGGTAAGGCAGGCTAATTTACAAAAGTAAATATAACATTTTTGTATCACTCAAGGAATTTAGTGAACAGCACCTTCCTTCAGTCGATCCTCACAATAACCCTGTGAGGTTGGTTAGGCTGGAAGAGAGTGACTGGCCAAAGGGAATATCTCTCCTTATATATAACTAGCAGTAAAGCCCGTTGTGAAAGCAATACAACGGGATCTAGAAAGAGGCTCTGGGGCAGTGCCCTGGCTTTGGGCAAACAGTGTCAATTTGCTGTGGTGACCTCAGCAGGGTATAATGACAGAGTCCACTGTTTTCTCCAGAGGAACTGATCTCTGCTACCTGAAGAGCAGTTGTAATTGTGAGTAATCTGTAGCCCTCACCTGGAGATTGGCAACAATTGTTACCCAGGACAAAATGGCTGGTTTGGAGGGTGGAGTCTATGGCAGTCTACCTGTCTGAGGTCCCACCCCTCTGCAAACCCCACCCTCTCCAGGCTCCACCCCTCAAATCCCCAGGAATTTGTCAGCATGTAGTTGGCAACCCCATCTCCTTCCCAGCTAGCCATCAACCTACCATTATCTGCCCCTTTGACTTCAGCTGACTTCTGCCCTCCCTTCTGCAGAGCAGTTGTAATACTGAGTGCTCTCCAGCCCTCACCTGGAGATTGGCAACAATGGTTCCCTATGTGAGACTGACTGGTTTGGAGGGTGGAGTCTATGGCAGTGTACCTGTCTGAGGTCCCACCCCTCCTCAAACCTCACCCTCTTCAGGCTCCATCCCTCAAGTCTCCAGGAATTTCCCATCTGGAGTTGGCAACCCTATCAGGATTGGCCCCAATGTGTTTTCTCCCAAAGGCCAAAGTAGGTGACAGGACCAAGCTTAGTTGCCTACCAACAGGCACTGAGGGGAATGTAGGGTTGCCAGCTCTAAGGAGGGAAATACCTGGAGGTTTTGGGGGTGGATCCAGCTATTACAATGGCTGCTTTGGGCAGTGAACTCTATGGCAATAAACCCTGCTGAAGTCCCTCCACACCCCAAACCCTGCCCTCCCCAGGCTCTACCCCTCCAATCTACAGGTATTTCCCAACCCAGAGTTGGCAACCCTGTAATGGGCTATGGAACCACTTTCCAGACCCTTGGAACACAGAAGACATGGCATAGGAGGAGGTGCTTTTCTACCTTAGCTCAGGGGTGGAGGGAACCATACCTGTTACCATGAGGCTGTTGTCCCATACTACCCACTTGGAGCAGCAAAATGACTTGAGACATCCCTGCCTTATAGCTAAGCAGAAGGAAATAAACATGGCTTGCCTCCCTCTATTTTCCCCTTCCCTCTGCTGCCCCACCAGCCACAGTTGGGACCCTCGCCTGGAGCTTCCTTCTAGAGCTCGTTGTATTTCTTCCCACAACGAGCCTTACTCCTAATTATACATAAAACCCGAAAACATAAACAACAACGTTTACTAGTTCTAGGAGTTCCACCTTATTCATGCGGCTTATGTGGTGCATGACAGGCATCTGTTGATACACAGTATTTAACTGCAGGGTTATGCAGTAGTGGGGAAAGATTTACCTGTTAAATTCCTTCCTGCTGTGAAGCCACTGAAGATGCAGCAATGGTAGTAAATTGTTTTGTTCTTTTAAAATGAATGTAGCAATTATTCATTTTATTAGGGCTATTATTACATTATGACTGTTATTTTTATTTGGTATCTTTATAATTTTTGTTTGTTTTGCCAGCATTTTGTGTGCAAAGACTGTAAAATTGAATAAAAGTAATTAAAATTGAATAAAAGTAGTTACCCTCCCAAAAGGCACATGGTAGTGGAAAACTGGGCAACGCCAATGCTTAAACATTGCTTCATGTACTATGAATGGGGTGGGGAGGTGAGCAAGCTGTTACTCTGTCCTTATGTTCATACACACAGATGCACAGGCACAAGTGGCGGCCCATGAGGCTCATGGGCGAGAATCCCATCCCCCCCCATTCTCTCACCAAATTCAGCATGGCCGGATCCACTGTGCCGGATCCACTGCTGCCGGATCCACTGTGGAGCCCTGGGCTGTACAGCAGCCACCGCCAGGCCCAGTGCAGCCCTCATGCTCTCCCCGGACTGCACCACTGATGGGCCCAGCACAGCTCCCAGGCTGCACCACTGCTAGGCCCAGCATGAAGTCACACCAGCTTCAAGGCTGCTGCTGCTAGGCCCAGTGTGGCTCCCAGGCTGCTCATTAATGGCAGCATGGTCAGCTTGGCTCCCAAGCTGCATCAGTGGTGGCATGCCCAGCATGGCTCCTGGGCTGCATCACTTTCTCCAGGCCCAGTGCAGGGCCCTGATCTGTGCCACTGCTGAGCCCAGCACAGTTCCTGGGCTGTGCCACTGCCACCACTGGGCCCAGCACTGATGGCTGCCGGACTCAGTGTGGAGCCCCAGGCTGTGTAGCCACCAACCATCTGAGGTAGGTGTGTTCTCTGTGCACTTAAATCACCTGTGGGTTTTTCCCCAGAGTTTTTTTCTGCAAACCTGGGGAATGCCCCAAGTTTGCTGAAAAATCTGTTTAGCCTCCACGTGGCCCCAATCTGCAGATTTAGCTATCTGCAGATAGGGAACCACAGGTGGCTAATAGCAGGGGTCATTTCTTGCGGGAGTGCACTGGAGTGGAGCTCCGGCAGTAAGGAGCCCAGGGAGCAAACACATGCAACAAGCCCCACCCCCTGCTCCCAGCAGCCCTCACTTGGGCCACGAGGAGCAAGAAGCAGCCAAGTAAGTTGCAAAGCCCCCACCTGGCCCACCTTCAGGTACAAGCTCCCCCTCCTCTGTGAGAGCAGATCTGTGCGTTCCCCCCCCCCTATAGCTAGCAATCCAAAACAGTCCAGTGGCACCTTTAAGACCAAGTTTTATTCAGGTACAAGCTCTCCCTCCTCTGTGAGGACAGATCTGCATGTTTCCCCCCCCCCATAGCTAGCAATCCCAAACTCCTGGGCTGGGCTGGGCTGCTGCTGGGCCCAGCATTGACCACCAGAGGTAAGTGCATTCTCTGTGCTTGTGCAGAGAACACTTTTACTTTTCAGGGGATTTAAATCTCCCTATGGGTGCAATCACACACACAATTAGACCCACCATAGGTGCAAATGTCAGGTGGATTTAAAGGGCGCAATCAGACACAAACATCTGGGAAGTGTCCTGTACTTGTCGGCAATCCCTTTTTCTCCGCCACAGAAGCAGAGTAAAAAGACACTGGGGAAAATCCGGTAGTAAACGGGTTGCGACGAGCCACAGATGGAGTTTCCCATGTCTGATCACTCCAGTACGCTCTCATGGTGTCGGGATGGTCTGATCAGGCGCATCATTGCAAACTCCATAGGGAGTCCTCAGTACAGAGATGTGATTCATTAATTTATCATTCAAGTGCATCAGAAACAAACAGCAAAAAAAACCCTACACCCTGACTCACCCACGGTTGTATCTGATCACGCAGTGGAGGGCTGTGCTCACAGCTTCCAAGGACTGTGTGATCGTGCAACTGTGAGTCAAATTCCTCCAGAGGAAATAGCCTCGCTTCCCCCCCCCAAACTTTATCTTGCGCATGTGTCCACCCCCTATGTATTTTAAAAAATATTTTCCTCCCCAAGTTTGCTGAAGAATCTCTTTAGCCTCCACATGACCCTTATCTGCAGACTTAGCTATCTGCAGTTGAGGGCTACAGGTGGCTATTAGAAGTGTGCGTGTGTGTGAGAGAGAGATTTAAAAATACTTTTCGGATAGTGATTATTTGAAGTTGCAAGCCAAGGTGAGCTATCTAGAAAGGCGAGGGGAATAATTTCTAATGACAAAAGCAGAAGGAAGAAATATGGTCTCTCTCCCAAAGGTTGTTTGCCTTCTCCAACTGCTGCCTTTCGCACTAAATGTTTTATGCAATGGTAATCAACCACCTTTCTTGCTGTGATGGGAAACAGCAAGGCTGTCATGGGACCGAGATTAAAATGTTTATAGTTTCTTTCGGCCAGCCTCAGAGAGATGCTGAGCACCTGCAACTCTCATTAAAGTCAAACTGAGCTCAAAGCATTCCGCAGGTGTTCATTTTGTCCTTTGTATATGTGTATTTTTTTTAAAAAAAGCTCTGGAGAGGAAAAAGCAGATTAGTGTCTCCCTTTGCACTCAAAAAACAGCCCATTTCATCCCTTGATTATTGTTCTAATTGCTGACATTTAAGCACTTCAGCTACCTTACATTCTCACTTTGAAAATCTCAACTCATTTGGTGTTGCCAGCCCTCTTTCTTGCTATTTAACCACCTATCCATAGAAATAAATGACTGAGGCTCTCTGGATCTTTCTGATGAGCTGTAATGCAGAAGCAAGTGTGCTTATGCAGACAGAATGTTAAAAAAAAAAACCCTGAGAGATGAGATGGATGCAGAAAAATCAAAGGGATTCTTCTCTGGATGTGCAGGCTCCTTTTATATTCTAGGAGAAATGTATTCACCATCATGATAACATCAATTTGTAATACCATTGTGGGCTTGGCCTCTGATCTCTGTGGATCAGTGTATCTTAAACAATAAAAGAAATGTGTCTTGATGACTGTAGATGTCTTCTCGGTGGGCCTTGAGTGTCAGGAAATGGTTTTGTTCAAATGCTCATCAGGCTTTGGAAGAGATACACTTCCTACCTAGTTGGAGAGAGGGAGCAGATGGGCTCTCTGTGTAAAAAGGAGTCCAGCTCCCAGCCTTAAGCTGGAGCATCATTTGTGTCCGGGGATGGGATAAGGATAAGACCAGGCCGGGCACTAAACAAAATGGCATAGAGATATTGGTCAGGTGCTTACCTCTGAACAGTGGACTGCGATCTGGTCCTCTCCTCTTTGTCGCTCTCGTTCCACCAATATTCAAAAGTTAGCTTATAAACTTCTACTTCAATGGTACTTGACTCTGCATCAGCTGCATGGCATCAACCCCGCGATTTCTGACAGGTGTTGGAAAAATTGTGGGGGCCGTGGCACCTATATTCATTGCTGGTGGGAGTGTCCCAAGGTTCAGATCTTCTGGAGAGAAGTCAGTGCCCAAATATTTCTAATTACAGGTTGCGCCCTCCAACTGCAACCCTCCTTGTTCCTCCTGAACCATTGGAGTCATTCTGCCCCTAATGGGTTTATGAAAGAGCTAATAGAATTATGTCTTGCGGCTGCTAGGAATGTTATTGCATTTCACTGGAAATCTAAGAAGACTTTACAACTGAGTGATTGGTATCTGAAATTGTGGGACGTTTTTCTACAAGACAAAGTTTCCACTAGTATCCTTCGATCTGAAAATCAACCCGTTCCTGACAATCTCCAAGAAAAATGGATGCCCCTCTTAGAAGCGTCAGCAGCACATAAAATTGACACCTCCCTGTTTGCTCTACATAAACATCAGGATCTACTTTCTTATTTTTAACTGTTTTTTTTAATTTAATTTTTAAAAAGTTTTTAAAAAAAGGATAAGGATGATTCTGGGCAGTTGGGCCCAGCATTGGCTATCAGCCAGGTCGCTCTCAAGCAGCTTCTTGCAGCCTACTCTCTGGGGTCAGCCCATCACTGGGAAGGGTGGGAAGGTGGACTGGGGAACTGCAGGCTTCTATCTGGTCCATGGCTAGATTGAAAAGGAATGGGCTGGAGGTACAGCTGGGCATTTGAGAGCACACTCTGGGCAAAGACCGACCTCCACCCATGCTTTCAGAGTTTATTTCTGTGTGACTACCCATCCTTTGCTATGTCTGCATGGGGTCACTGGTTAAGAGTGCCAGGAAAGAATTTTACCAAGGGCTCTCATTGGCTAATAGGCTTGGGGGGGGGGTCATCTTCATTGTAGCAAAGAGTATATATATTGTGTATGTTTGAGCATACTGTTAAGAAGAGCATATCCATGATGACAACTGGCTGCTTGGATCTAGGGATTGGCTGGTTGTGCAGGGCAGGCTCCCTGCATGACCAAAAGGGGGGGGGTCCCTTAAGGGCTCTGGGGGTGGGATGCACAACAGCTAACCTCAGGGCTGATGCACTGGCCATCCCCAGGAGGATGGTCATGGGTAGGAACAGCAGTTTCCACCACTTCCAGCCCTAATAACAGACCTCTTCCCTTGGTTACCCCAATGGGTAGGTTGCGGAAAGTGCTGGCAGCAGTTGGGTTGTCAACTGCACCTGTCGCCCACTCTGTGCTGTGCCAAGAACTGAGGAACCTGTAATCTGTGAAGCTGTGGCCTGATTCTTCCCAGCACAGTTTGTCTGTGTCATCCTCCTCCCCACGCACCCAAGCGCTGGTCCCCACTCCAGGTGCAAGTGTAGTTTTAGAAAAAGAAAGATATTGGATTTATACCCCGCCCTTCACTAAGGAGTCTCAGATTGGCTTACAACCCCTTTCTTCCCCTCCCCACAACAGACACCCTGTGAGGTAGGTGGGGCTGAGAGAGCTCTTGAGAGAACTGCCCTGCTCTGAAAGAACTTATGACTGACCCAAAGTCACACCAGAAACTGCATGTGGAGGAATGAGGAATCAAACCTGGTTCTCCCAGATTAGGACTTGTACTCTTAACCACTACACCAAACTGGCTCTCATGCAAAGGAGAAAGAGAGAGAAGCACAAAGTCACTGTTCTTAATTGTCTGAGGGGAGCACCTATCCCGAAGGCGCACACTAGGATGTAGAGTGCCCCAAGGGGCGGTGTTATCCCCAATGCTATGTAACATCTATATGTACCCCCTCACCCAGATTGCTCAGAGGCATGGGCTGGGGTGTCACCCAGCTCTATCTGCTGTTGGGCAGCCAGTCTAACTCTAAACCAGAAGACCTAGGCCAAACATAGGCTGTGGCTGGATGGTTTAGACTGAGCCGACTGAAACTGAATCCAATGAAGACGGAGGTCCTGTGTTTGAGTCAGAGCGGACCGAGGGTAGAGATCCCACTCCTGACCTTTGATGGGGCACCGCTGGTGCCAGCACCAGAGGTTAGGAGTTTAGGAGTGCTCCTGGATGCCTTCTTAACAATAGAGACCCAGGTAGCAGCCACTGCTTGATCGACCTGGCCCATGGTATGTACCTCCAACATGAAGGTCTGTTGGTGATGGATGGGGTGTACCTTACAAAGAATAGGAGGAATGTATGTCTTGGCTGGAAGACTTGCAAACCTGATCAAGAGGCCTTTAAACTGAAGCCATTGCGGGTGGGAAGAAAAAGCCTGATGTTGTGCGGTATTCCCAATACTAAGTTCAAGAAAGGGAGGGGCAAGAGAATAAATGAATGGGGGAGAGGTGAGTTCAGTAATTTTCAGGTAAATGCAAAGGGACCTATAGTAGGAAAGGAAGTCTGTAATCTGAGATGTCTTTATACTAATGCACAGAGTATGGGAAATAAACAGGAGGAACTTGAACTTCAAATATTGGAAAGTAAGTATGATCTGATAGGTATAACTGAGACTTGGTGGAATGAGTCTCATATATGGAGCACAGCAATTGAAGGATATGCCTTGTTCAAATGGAACAGAATAAACAAAAAAGGAGGCGGCACTATATGTCAAGAATGAATACACTTGCACTGAAATTCAGGATTTTGAGAGTTGCCCTGTTGAAAGTGTGTGGATAAGGATAGAGTGAGGGGGAAAGGAAGGGGATATTGTTGTGGGGGTATACTACAGACCTCCAAACCAACCGGAGGAATTGGATGATACATTTGTACAACAGCTTGCTAAACTTTCACAGAGACAGGATGTAGTGGTTATGGGAAATTTCAATTATCCAGTTATTTGCTGGAAATCTAACTCTGCTAGACATG
>NW_015175989.1:547525-557212 GCF_001447785.1 Gekko japonicus | reverse complement strand
TTTTTTGACAGAGTTACCAAAATGGTTGACTCTGGCAATGCTGTGGATATAGTGTATCTAGATTTTAGTAAAGCATTTGACAAAGTTTCTCATGATATCCTTGAGGATAAGCTAGTTAAGTATGGGCTGGAGGGTGCAACCGTTGGATAGATTCATGGTTGGTTGAAAAATCGTACCCAACGAGTGCTTGTAATTGGCTCTGTGTCTACGTGGAGGGAAGTCTCAAGTGGAATGCCACAGGGCTTGGTCCTAGGAGGAAGACATAGAGGGGATGCTTATCAGATTTGCAGATGACATGAAGCTGGTTGGGATTGCTAATTCTGAAGAAGACAGAGTCAGGATTCAAAATGATCTAGATAGGCTGGAACAGTGGGCTGAGACAAATAAAATGAATTTCAATAGAGATAAGTGCAAAGTCCTACACTTAGGTACAAAATATCAAAGGCATAGATATAGAATGGGAGGGACTTGGCTTGACAGCAGCACATGTGAAAGGGATCTAGGTGTTCTGGTTGTTCACAAGCTAATCATGAACCTGCAGTGAGATGTGACTGCGAAGAAAGCTAATGCAATCTTAGGATGCATTAACAGAAGCACTGTGTCCAGATCATGGAAGGTGGTAGTTCCACTCTATTCTGCTATGGTCAGGCCTCACCTGGAGTACTGTGTCCAGTTTTGGCTCGAGCATGTCCAGAAGAGGGCAACCAGGATAGTGAGAGGATTGGAAAGTGAGGAAAGACTGAAAGTGTTGGGTATGTTTAGCCTGGGAAAGAGAAGGCTTAGAGGGGACACGATTGCAGTCTTCAAGTATTTGAAGGGCTGTCATGTAGAAGATGGAGCGGATCTATTCTCTCTTGCTCCGGATTGCAAGACTAGATCTAATGGGTGGAAATTACAAGGGAGTCGTTACCAGCTAAATACCAGGAGAAACTTCCTAACTGGAAGAGTGGTTGACCAGTGGAACAGACTGCATTGGGAGGTGATGCTCCTTCAATGGACGTTTTCATGCAGAGGGTGGATGACCATCTTTCCAATATGTTGTAGGGCTATTTTTCAGCTATGCTCCTGCAGAGTGCAGGGGGGTTGAACTAGATGACCTGCAAGGTCCCTTCCAACTCTAACATTCTATGATTCTATTACCTTTTACCATCTTCAGCTGATCAGGCAGTTGATTCCCTTCCTTGAACGCAATGACTTAGAAACAGTGATCCATGCGATGATCACCTCGAGATTGGACTCCTGTAATGCTCTCTACATGGGGCTGCCCTTGTCGCAAATCCGGAAGCTGCAGCTAGTGCAAAATGCGGTGACCAGGCTGCTGATGGGTCTTCCTATGCAGGAACACATCCGGCCTGTGCTGAAAGCATTGCACTGGCTGCCGATAGCATACCAGATCCACTTCAAGGTGCTGGTTCTTACCTTTAAAACCCGTTATGGTCAGGGGCCTACATACCTGAGAGACTGCCTTTCCCCACATGTTCCCCAGAGAGCACTGAGATCTGGGTCCCAAAATCGACTTGTCCTCCTGGGCCTCAAGGAGACTAAATTGACTATGACCAGGGCCAGAGCCTTCTCAGTGGCGGCTCCCTTCTGGTGGAATGAGCTCCTGGAAGAGATCAGAGCCCTGCGGGACCTTATGCAGTTCCGCAGGGCCTGTAAAATGGAACTCTTCCACCAGGCTTTCAGTCATGGAGCTGCCCCCAACAACTGAAGGGCAGAGAGCCATGTTCCCTGGAGCTTTATAACATCCCTGGAGCTTTATAACATCGTTATAATGGACTATGGAAATTGGCTGCCATCATTCACAGCAATATGAATCACTAGCACTTTATATTGTTAAATGGGTTGTTTAATTTTTTAACTGTTTTGTTTAATGTATTGTGTATTTTATGTAAGTCACCCTGAGCCGGCTATGGCTGGGAGGGTGGGATATAAGTACGATTAAATAAATAAATAAAGCAGGTACTACACAGGGCTGTAAGTCTCAAGTCCCTTATCCTCCAAAGTGAACCATCTCTGGATAAGTACTACCCTGTTCACTTGGTGAACAGGACATGAGTAACAATATGTTTCTACTGTTGTGAATATGAAACTCCTCAGGAATAAACAAACAGGAGCCCTCTGAAATTTCTGCCTTTGAAAGACAAAATAGCTGGTTGGAGGCCTTTGGTGTGACATTCCAAACAATTTCATTCCACAGAAAAGACAAATAACACCAACTGGTCCTGTAATTTTTGTATGGGCTCTTGCTCATAAAAAAGCTGGGAGTCACTGAATACCTATTTGCATCCAACATCTGAGCACAACACAGCAGCAGATGGCTGCAGGACTTTACACTATTTCCTAGCATCTTTTGTTTCCTTTTTTGTAACATCCAGCTAGGGTTTCCAATTCCAGGTTGGGAAATTCCTTGGGTTAGACTCTATGGCATTATATCCCACTGAGTTTCCTCCTTTCACTAAAGTTTGCCCTCCCCAAGCTCCACCTCCAAATCTCCAGGAATTTCCCAAAACAGAGTTGGCAACCCTACCTGGCACCTACTAACTATTAGGTGCCAGCATTATATAATGGTTAGAGTGCTGGACTAGGATCTGGGAGAGCTGGTTTAAAATTTCCATTCAGCCAGGGAAGTGTGCTGGGTGCCAGTTGAACACTCTCAGCCTGGCCCACATCACAGGGTTGTTGTGAGGATAAAATGGCAGAGAGGAGAATTAAGTAAGCCACTTTGGGTCCCCATTGGGAACAAAAGCAGTGTATAAATTAAGTAAATGAATAAAACAAATAAATAAAACATATTTTTAAATCCATGGTTTTAATTAAGGAATTGGTCTTTTTAAGGTTTTTTTTCCCACAGTCTCCTGCTTCCAACCTGAGGAGTGTTTTAGGAGACTCATTTTGAGGTGCTGTATCTTTTAGGCAGTTTTAATGATGGCTTTTAAACATTTTATTAATTGTTACAATTGTTATGGTATTTATGCTTTATGGAGTTTGTATTCTTATATTTTACGTTGTAAGCCTCCTGGAGTAGGCTTTATGGGGAAGTGGTAAAAAAAATCTTCTAAACAAATGAACAAACAATACATTCTGTTGCAGTGTGGAGAGGAGACAGCCTCCTGCAGGTATTACATTGCTGCAAAAGGATTAAGCAACTTCTACCATCTATCCTATTTTTAGTTGATATTTTTCACTTGAGGAGTCTCTGTTGTTATGAGAACAACATTAGGAGCATTTCTTTGCTTGGATCCCAACTCTCATAAAGACAATAAGGACAATTTTAAATTTGACTGTGATTGAAAGCCATCTTCAGCTAACCCAGAATATATTGAAATCGTTTTAAAATAAACAAAGTGAAAGAGAGTTATTTCTGTAGGATATGAATGGGGTTTTTTTTGGTAACATGAACCAAAATAAATTTTAAATATGGTTCATGAGGACATATTTAAGTTAAGCTCAAGTTAAGCAGGAATAGGTGGTTAGTATTCTTGGTACAGTTGATCACCTGAACTGAAAACGGCATAAGATTCCTAAGCACTTTCCCAATGTTTGTGCACATGCCTTTGTATACCTGACTCAAAATGACTGCAGAATTATATGAAAAAGTAATTGGTTTGAAAAAAGCTGGAGATGTGGTTTATGAGACCCTGTGAGAGAAGCTAAAACTGATAGGAGCTGGGGGAGGAGCTTGTGGATCTCTTTGATTATTCCTGCTTGACCTATAATTCAGGCATTGGTGGTCCATTAACTACACTGTTCTGTTTGCACTTTGGGTCGGTTAGATGCCCCTTGTCAGGAACTGAAACATAAATAAAGAAAAGCTTTGGGAAAAATTAAAGTTGTGCTTGCCTGAATAAATTTCCAGTAAATGTTTTCATAAAAATAAAGAAGAGTGAAAATTGACTTTATTTATCAAGTGACAGGTACATTATTAGGCACATAGTTGTGAATTAAATCAACATGGGAAGCTCCAGAGATGCACAGCAATATCTGGAGGGTCTGGCAATGTTGTAGCTGACAATGTGTTAGATCTCCCAAGCATGAGACCAGATCCACGTTCAATAACTCCCACTTCTCACCAGCTGGCGACCTTGGTTACAGCAGTTGCCTAAGAGGAGGAAAAGTACGAGAGCAAAACAAGGGGGGGGGGAAGGGAAGGGACGTGAGATGTCCCAGCAGAGAAATGGCAGCTCGCTGAAACAATGTCCTCCTTTCCTCTCTACATCAACCAGTTGCAAGGGTATCACAGTAAATTTTTGCTGAGAAACAGAGAGATTAAAATTTGGCATCATGCTGCATTTAGAAAGCAATTTCAGATGGGAATCAAGAAGTTACTAAGCAAGCTGATGACTCTACAGAAATAATTGATGGCTCTAATACAAAGATTGAGAAAGTGATAACTCAGGTTAATGCAACTGAAAAGTGAGTAATGCGGAAGTCAGGGTGAATAAATTGGCATTTTTGACTAGCAAATGTATAAATGAAATGAAAATATATGGATAACAGCAAAAGCAGGTATGTGTAAATAGAAAAACAGCAGAAAGACAGAGAAAAATAGTTGTGTGTGTGTGCGTGTGCACACATGCACATGTTTAATGCCCATAATGATATTGTCGTACTATAAAATTAAAGAGGAAAAGTTTACTTTGGATCCCATAGTGTTACTCTGATTTTTTTCCCTAGTGCTCAGTGTTTCTATAATTCCCTGATCTGGATAGTCTGATCTTATCAGATCTTGGAAGCTAAGCAGGGTTGGCCCTGGCCAGTATTTGAATGCGAGACTTCCAAGGAATATCAGGGTCATAATGCAGAGGCAGGCAATGGCAAACCACCTTTCAACGTCTCTTGCCTTGAAAACCTACCTTGAAAACCTATGGGGTCACCATAATTCAGCTATGACCTGATGACACTTTCCACCACCACCAATGTTTCTATCAGTTTTCTTT
Source organism: Gekko japonicus (assembly GCF_001447785.1). NCBI lineage: Eukaryota > Metazoa > Chordata > Lepidosauria > Squamata > Gekkonidae > Gekko > Gekko japonicus. The sequence continues at coordinate 552,272 of NW_015175989.1, read as the reverse complement.
CTTCCACCCACCTCCAGCCCCACTTTTCAATGATTAGACTGTTGCTATTGTTAAACTACTCCCTTCCCCCCCAAGATGAGTGATTTCAGATTTTTTAAAGGCTCTAAAATATCAATATAACACTGTACTGTTGTAATGATAGTTTAAGCAGATCTCTGAATTCCCGACTTTTATATTAAAAAGGGAAGTCTCCAGTTCCTTCCCTTGTGGAGATATAAGGAAAAAGGAACATCTCTGCAAGGAAAAGGACTAGAGAGTTACTTTTTTAAAAAAATGAACACTGGGAATTCAGAGAACCTACTTAAACTATCATTACGACACTACAACATTATTTTAAAAATCTAATAAATTAATAAATATTGATATTTTAGGGCTTTTTTAAAAAAATAAGGGAGGTGCTCTAACAGCATTGATAACAACACTGATGATGACAGCATCCTTCCATTGAAATCCCCATTATTTAAGCCACCTATAGATTAAACTAAACTGACTCCACAACTGTGAAAATGTACAGGGAGGGCAGATGTGGGGAAGAACCCTGCCCAAACGAATTCCAGTGCTTGTGAAGACTCCCTTGAAAATCAGGAGTAACTCAAGCACTTGGGAAAGGTCTAGGTCTCATCCAGTACTTGGAAAGCCTTAACCGATAGCTTTCTTCACTTTTTCCTGAAGCTCTTGTGACTTCCAACAGCTTCTATGCTGCCTTTCCTCTCTGTCTCATTCAACTGACCCTTATATACCCACTCAGGAAGGTTCCCCCCCCCATAGCATTGAAATCCTATTCTGAACCTGAAAACTCCTCTTAGTGACTTTTTATCCTGCCTTTAGCAGTCACTTGCTTCAACAACAGAAGGTATATTGTGACACTCTAAAACCCTTCTGCTATCCCTTGGCCTCTGTAGAAACACAAAACAAAGTTAACAATGTCACATATTCTGAACTTGTTACATTTGTTTTCCTTGTTAGTGATTCATTTCTCCACAGGCTTCTTCAGCTCTTTGGCCCAAATACCTAGATGCTGGAGCTAATGCTGGCTAGGTGCCATTTTTGCCAAACCGCCCCCCCCCCCCTGTTACAGTCACTTGACTCTGGACCAGCACTCTTTTGTCTGCATGTCCCGGTGTCTAGAATCAGAAGGTGAGGGAGCCATTCACTCTTTGAAAGGAAAGGTCCACCCCTTTCTGTCATTAACTCTCTGAAGGAAAAGCTCAACCATTTCCCAGAACCTCACAGTTAGTTCCATTCCCAGTGAAAATGTTATAGGCCAGTTTGATTGGCTCTGCCATGAGATGTTGGAGGAGGATTAACTCTATGAGTAGAAAGGCCTATGGCAGAATTGGTAACCTGCTAGAGTGACATTACATGCCATAACAAACTGGATTTGCAATTAGTCTTAATTAAATGAATTTCTCATTTTTCATTTCTGTATGCAGGAGGTACTTGAGGTGCCAATGAGAAGGAATGAAATATCTGATTTAAAACTTCCACATTGAGATTAGTTCTTTAATCAGAAAACCCCAAATCTGATGCACTATTCATATGTATTAATTTATAACAAAGAATTAAATGTATAAAAGAACTTATCTCTCCTCTTTAAGTGATTGCTCTTGGTTTAATGTTTTGATGATAGAAGCATACAAGAAGTAGAATGTGAGTTTTCTTAATTGCGCCTTGTGTATTTCCTCTACAGTTGAGTGAATCACTAAACAGACATTATCACTCTGTATTAGTTTCTAGGAAGACAGCCTCCTAGATGGATAATCTTAATGCAGCTATCACTGACAAACCATTGCAATATGCAATTTCTGCACCTCTGGCAGAAAAGTTAAACATACATTATCATGCGTTTCTGCTTAAAAGATTCTGAAGAAAGGCATTAGACACACATCAGCTATTTTTAATTACCATTTACAAAGCTGCACTAGTTCTTTTGTGTGTTTTTGTTTAATAAATGCTTAATAGAAAACTATTATATCTTCACATTAAAATTCTATTGTTTCCCCCCCTCTATTTTTTGGTAAGGAAAGTAACCCTTAGTAAATGGTTGAAATGTTTGGAATGGGGATTAAAGCCTATCTGCTTTCCTGCATTAATATTTCTTTAGTGTCTTTAGATTGCTTGACTAGCCATCAAGTCAAAACATTCCCTTCTATCTGACCTGTGGTATGCTGCTTAGTGATTTTCAACTTGTGAGTAGAAAAGTTACAAAGCAAGCTATTGAATGTGGGATTAAGGACCCATATCCGCTAAACACTCTGCAATCTCCTCACTAAAGCAATAATGACTCTCTCTCTCTCTCTCTCTCTCCTGCTTTTATAGATGGTGTCATTCTGTTTATGGAGCGAGGCTGCACTGAGGACTGCAGTTCTGTACGGCATGACGAGCATTATAAGAATTTTACGTGGTGCTGGACACTATGCTGACCAGTATTCCCTCTAAACTGAGTTAGTGTGAGCTTGCTCACAGTTTTTTAGCCTCGGGCTCACACATTTTTGTTTTCGCTCAGGAAGGGTCGCTCCAGAGCAGACTAATTTATTCAGCAGCCAAATCACTCGCTCACAACTTTAATACCAGTGGCTCACAAAGTAGAATTTTTGCTCCCGAGACTCCACAGCTTAGAGGGAGTATTGATGCTGACACGTTTCTTTTGTGTAGTGTTTCAGTGGATTACTGGGATCTGGATTATTTGGGATGGTCTGTGGAGTTTGAGGGTGGAAGTCCTTGACTAATGGCCATAGTTGGACTAGATAATCTTCTGGTTATGTATGATGACAATGATGTTCCAGGCTCATAGGACTGTCTATATTAGTTGCTCTTCAGCTATCTGGCTTTAGCAACCTTTAACTCACTGTAATTTACACACAGGTATACTCGAGGGCTCGAGGGACAATATTGCATTTGGGATTAACATGTTTAAGGGTGTGCTGAGCCAGAATCAGAAAAGGTGCATTTTGCCCTCACATTTCCCCTCCCATGCCCTCCTTTCGCATAATTTCAGTAATTTTGTTAAAGATGAAAAATTGCCTGCAAAGGGGTGGATGTCCCTGCTTCTGAAGCAGCCTGTCCAATCATTTTTCATTGCAGTCCACTTATGCATGGTTGACTGTATCCAATAAATAAACATGTAATTGAAAAATAAATAATAAATGAGACAGTTGGAGTAGAACATGGATAGAAATGCACAGTCTCCTGCAATTGCCATCCATCACTACTCAGGATGTACAAGCATTGGGAGTGGGGACCAGGGATGTCCACCTAAAAGAAAATCGGTATTTTTCAGATCTAGATATCAGGGAGCCTGAAAATATCAGTATTCCTGGTTATTTAGATTCCTAATACTGAGTTAGTATTTGGATACTCCCTCACCCCCGGGGATTCTGATATTATTTGACTCCATTATTCCCTGTGTGTCTGGAAACGAAGCTAATGGAAATGAAAATTTATTTATTTATTTATTATTCACATTTCTATCCCGCCCTCCCCGGAGGCTCAGGGCGGCTTACAGGGCGTATCACCAGATAAAACAATAAAACAATACAAAATGGTAAAATACATCACATTAAGCCAATTTTGGTGCTCCTCTCAGTCAGTTTCCAATTTCCAAATTACAATTTCTAGAGGCAAGATGGCCACCCCCAACACCTCCCGTTCTAGCCCATAGTGCAGCGATTATGGAGCATTAATGGAACATGCCCCCTCCTGATGTTCATATATGGGGCGTTGATGGTAACTAGTGCGTTGGTGGTGCACTAGTGGTGGCAGCTCCTATTCAAAAGCCTGGCGGAAGAGCTCCGTCTGGCAGGCTCTGCGGAACTGTGCTAGGTCCCGCAGATCCCTGATCTCCTCTGGGAGCTCATTCCACCAGATAGGAGCCGCCACCGAGAACACTCTATTCCTGGTCATGGTAAGTCTAAAAGCCCGGGGACCTGGAACATCCAATAGATGCTGGGTCCCCGACCGTAGTGCCCTTGGGGGAACATGTGGGGCAAGGCGGTCCCTTAGGTAGACTGGTCCCTGACCATATAGGGCTTTAAAGGTAATGACCAGCACTTTGAAGTGAACCCGGTACGCTATTGTCAACCAGTGCAGCGCTTTCAGCACAGGCCGGATGTGCTCTCATCTAGGAAGATCCATCAACAGCCTGGCTGCACTAGTTGCAGCTTCCGAATTTGTGACAAAGGCAGCCCCATGTAGAGAGCATTACAGTAGTCTAGCCTTGAGGTGACCGTCGCATGGATCACTGTGGCCAAGTCATTCCGGTCGAGGAAGGGAACCAACTGCCGCGCCAGCCAAGATGGTAAAATGCTGACTTGGCAGTGGCTGCTACCTGGGCCTCCATTGTTAATGAGGAGTCCAGGAGCACCCCCAAGCTCCTAACCTCCGATGACGGCACCCCGCCGAAGGTCGGGAGAGGGAGCCCCAACCCCGAACCGATCCGACTCAGCCCAAGGACCTCCGTCTTTGCCGGGTTTAATTTCAGCCGACTCCGCCTGAGCCACCCAGCCACGGCCTGTAACACCCGACTAAGGTCATTGGGAGTGGAATCCGACTGGCCGCCCAACATCAGATACAGCATATTGATGACACCCCAGCCCACGACTCCGGGCAATTTGGGCAAGGGGGCACATGTAGATATTAAACAACATCAGGGATAGCACTGCCCCCTGAGGAACCCCACATTCAAGGGGCCACCTCCGGGACCGCTGATCCCCTATCGCCACCCTCTGTCCCCGACCTTGGAGAAAAG
>NW_015175989.1:524332-547462 GCF_001447785.1 Gekko japonicus | reverse complement strand
AAATAGGGCAAATTGGACACCGGCCGATAGTTGGCCAATTCAGCCGGGTCTAAAGATGGCTTTTTTAGGAGAGGGCGGACCATCGCTTCCTTGAGTGCCCCGGAGCTGGATGTGCCTGTCCTCTGAAGTATGTTGAGTTCTATGGGACCCTGAACAAGATGCCCCAACCTTCTTCCATTGTTTCTAAACCAATGCAGCAAGCCCAACAGAAGCAATGTCAAAACGAAGCTAATGGAAATGAAATTGCAGCAGAGCGGGACGGACCATCGCTTCCTTGAGTGCCCCGGAGCTGGATGTGCCTGTCCTCTGAAGTATGTTGAGTTCTATGGGACCCTGAACAAGATGCCCCAACCTTCTTCCATTGTTTCTAAACCAATGCAGCAAGCCCAACAGAAGCAATGTCAAAACGAAGCTAATGGAAACGAAATTGCAGCGGAGCTGGATGTGTCTGTCCTCTGAAGTATGTTGAGTTCTATGGGACCCTGAACAAGATGCCCCAACCTTCTTCCATTGTTTCTAAACCAATGCAGCAAGCCCAACAGAAGCAATGTCAAAACAGAGAATCCTAACAGAACTTAAACCAGAAGGGGCATTTTTTTCAAGCCCAACAGAACCAACATCAGTCCACAGAAGCCCAGCAAAGCCCAGGGCCAACATGGCAGCACAAGCGCAGCAGCACTAATGTCAGTCCAGCAGAACCAGAGACAGCCAGGCAGACCTGTAAGACACTGATACAGAAACATGCAAGCACACACACTAACATCGTTTCCCCTAACATGCAATCTCATTTTCCTATGAAAATTGACTTCTTCCCCTTTCCCACCTGTTGCCTGGAAGAGCTGCAAGGGGGTAAACAAGCTGCCTTGTAGAGCTTAAATATTTAAATGGCTGGCTCCAGATATAAATATACCTGAACATATCTGGATATATTTGGGATCAGATTTACTGGCTTTGGCAGAGATTCTGTGATGTGTGTTCAGATCCAGATATACCTCCAAAATACTGGTAAGGTTTTCTTTGGGTATATTTTCTGATCAGATATATCTGAGTGCACATCCTTAGTGGGGACAGTTCCCTTTTTCAACATAATGGCAATGGGAAGGCTTCTCTAATACAGTCAAATCATCATATCAGATTGGCTACATGGTACAGTGATGTAATTATTTCACTGTATGGTTCCCTAACTGGCTGAGTGTGCAAAAAGGGAAGCTTTAGAAGTCAAAATAATGGTGCCAAATCAGCAGGAGATTGGGAAAGCAATGGCTGCAAAGAAATGTTGAAAATTTGGATTTTAATGGGGTTTGCCCCAAAATGACAACTTCTGCATTAAAAGTTAACCTCAGTGCATTTAGATGCCGCATTGGTTTTGAGGATTCCTGGTCAGAAATATACTAGTTCCACATCCTTCCTGAGGGAAAACAACAGGTGTGTTACTTCTCCTTCCACAGCAGGAGATCTGTTAAGCCTACTCTGAATGCCCTAAACATGATTTATGCATTATCATCATCCTCACATGCAAATAATAAATCAATGGCTTTATTATATTGCAATCCTATACAGAGTTACTTCAGTCTGTTCATTGATTTTAATGGGCTTTGGCTGGAGAGCTTTATAGGATTGGACTATTAGCATGTTAGAACAAGGTTACATCCATGACAGAGTCTTATGATAAATATGAAGCTTCCATAGGCTCATTAATGGTTCTTATGTGGGCCCTAATCCACAAAAGTTTATGACACAATAAATCTTCGAAGAGTCATTAGAATTTTTATATATGCCTAATAATTGCCTAGAAAAAAAGCACCTAGCAGGTAATGGAGACATGAAAAACAAAACAAAGGTCAGGAGAAGCATAAGCAGCCTTCCTCACTAACATTTGGATGGCTCCCCAGACCTGACCAGGCCTTCTGACACATTCTGACATTTTACAGGTTGCTCTGCATGTGAGATAGAGGGAAGAATAGTTCAAGATTCAGAGTTCCCTTTCTTTGCAGATTTGCTTTGTGATCAAAATCTAGAGATGCACTCCCCCCCCTTTCATTTATGCCACTGCATGCATTCATTTTCATTGCTGCATTTTTTGTTTGTGTTCAAGTTAAGAGGCATGTTGTCCCCCTTGTTCTCCTCTGGTCTCCTCCCACAGGGCTCCCACTGCTACTGCTGTCACTGCAGCAGTTCCAAACTGGTAGCAATGGTGGCGAACCAGCAGCAGCCACCCAGTCAGATGACAGATGAGAGGAAATAAAATCTCTTTCTCCCTCCTGTTCACTTCTTGGCATGCCATATTGTTTCCTGATATATCTGAGGGGCTGTGAAGTTAATATAGCCAGTCCAATACCATAATGGTTGCAGTAAGAGTCCTGAACCCAAGTTAGAGAGTCCACCTGTGTCTAAGGATACATGTGGAAGAGCGTGGACATGTAGTAACATGTAGTAACCCAGCAAGTACTCTTGTGTGAAAGGAAAGAGACATAAAAGGGATAAAACAAATGAAGGAATGGGACTTTGGGGGAGGGGTTATGTTTGGAAATTAATGTACATCCTTATAAAGAACTAATACAGCAAACATCTGTTGCACCTGCACCACGGTGGCCAGCCATGGAGCAACAGATGGTTGCTCTATTAGTTCTTTATAAGACAGCCCTACGTTTTTTGGTGTAGTGTTTCCCTTCCACCCATCTGTGTCTGCTGCTGTGGTAGCATTATTGTCAGAATGGGTTCCTACCAGTGTTCCCTCTAAGCTGAGTTACTGTGAGCTAGCTCACAGTTTTCTAGCCTCCGGCTCACACATTTTTGTCTTGGCTCAGGAAGGATGGCTCAAGAGCAAACCAATGTATGCAGTAGCCAAATTGCTTGCTCAAAACTTTAATGCCAGTAGCTCACAAAGTAGAATATTTGCTCACAAGACTCCATACCTTAGAGGGAACATTGGACCTACCACTGCTATTTCTGTGAGGAACATGTAGCTTGTGCAGAACACAACACCCACACCTGAGACACACACAATGGATGAGCTTTATTGGAGGGATTCAGGGACAACAGAGTGGTTAGGGTGGAACTGTTGTGCTTCCAAGTGGAACCCCACTTAGTCTTCTACTGCAGAGAGGGCACATGGTGGAGTTTCAGCTCCATGGATGGAGTGGTGGCTGTCCCTGTTGAATCAGCCCTTGCCTACAGAGGAAACACATGGTGGAGAAGCCACCTGCATTCCTTGTTGGCAGCTTGTAGGGCATTTGGCAGCTGTACAGGGACTGCCATGTGGCAATCTCCCACCCCATCTGTCACTCCAATGCCACAAGGGGGCCTCCCCGGGTGGCAGAATCCAGAACTTCCACAGCTGAATCTGCATCCTGTCAGAACCTCTGTGTATTGGAAGATGCACTTTGTCAGCAGAATCAGGGCATCCTGCACCTGCAAGGGAAGGGTCTGGCCATCATGTGGGATCACTCAACACTCAGCTTGGTGGTGCTCCACACCCACCACTGCATTTTGTGCACAGGAAGCACTGCCAACAAGTGGGGAAAGCAGGCTAGAGCACTGGTGCCCCCCTTCCCTGGCAACTGCCTCAGGTGGCCCCAACACACCTACCTGCCTGGTGCACAGAGTCCATTTGCATCTGGGGGACCGTTGCTCCCCCCCTCCAGCTGCCAGGTTCGGGAGTGGGAAATGCCAGGTCCAGTGCAGCTTGTTGCCACTATTGTTAGCCAATCGAAGAATAGGGGTTGGGGAAGGGGTGCCTTGCTTACCTGTTCATGCATGGCTGCCCCTTGGGATCCCAGCGAATAAGCTGGGGTACCTGTGAGGGCTGCTTACCGACAGAGGTCAGCCACAGAATGTGGACTTTGCTCTCCCTGTGGTGTAGTCCCAGCAAGTGCTCCCCCAGTGGTGCTGGGGGCCCTGTCTGTGTTTTGTCCAGCACCGAAGTCCATGTGCACTTGCTCTATGTCCGCACAACAGGGAGCTGTCTGACGGCATTCTGTGCTGCATGCCCTACTTCTGGAGTTGTGGGATGACCTCCTGGAACTATTTGAAGGGTTGGGGTGTAATGGGGTGCTGAGGAGGAGGGGGGCTGACAGAGGGGGTGTGCTGATTGGATGTTTACTTTGTTAGTATCCTGAGCTGCTTGGGGTCCTGTGGGCATGGCAACAGCTGTATGGGGGAGGAGTGAATTAGGAGTTACCATGGCCACCAATGGGCTCCTGTTCTGGGGGTAATTCTCACACTGAAAATGCTTAGGAAGCCACCTAACTGGCCCAATGCCCCTGGAACACCCACATTTATGCCACTGCAGGGCTTGCACCATTACTCTACCAGTGTATGGCTGCTGTGCAGCTGAGCCGGTGGAAGTGCATGGCACAGCACCACTTTTGCCCTGCGCCAGTGTAAATGACCCTTACACCAGCATAACTCTGAGTTACACTGGCATGAGGGGTCAGTCAGCTCCTTTTGCTGATTCTGCCCCCCTTTTAGGATTGTGCTGTAAGAGTTCACCAAGCTTGTATTCTAGGCCACACAATTAGAGGCCATCTTCCAAATTTTTTCTATCACATTTTTAATTGACAGTTAAACTAACTGGCACTGCATTAGTCTAACTTGAATGAAGAAGTCACATTTTATAACTGCTATCTCAGAGTTGCATGAAGAGAGATAAGGGGATTGGGAAAAAGAGAATGGTACAAATAGAAGTAAATTATAGTGGTGAACATGGCATTTCAATGCCTTCTATGGGGGTATTTTATCTTTAGAATATCCATGTGCTGGCATGTGAGAGCAACTGTGGTCTTTAGATTATATGTTAGCTACAGTAATGCCTCTGCATGACTGTTTTAACAATCACCAATTTTATTTTATAGGCTTAATCGATATTTCATACAGTGCCACTGTTTTTCCTTTGATACAGGGAGTTATCCGGACAGTCTTCAGATACTGTCAGCCTTTGTACTATTAATGTTGCTACTGGAGATCATGTGGATTCTATTCATGCCAAAATTAGATCATAAACAAGGGATGTGCTTTTTCATTTGTCATAACTCTCCAGCCAGCAGACAAAATTTCAGATTTTGTGAGGTAAAACCCATTGCTACTGACCTGGTATGGTTTTGTTCATCGACTTGCTGTGCTATAATACATCCAGTAGAATTCTGGCCCCAATGAGGGGGGAGATTCCAACTGTTCTTTCTAAGAGCATTTTCAAAAATTATACTCTAAACATCTTTGAGCCTCTCACACACAATTATATGAGAGTGTTGTTAATATAGAAAAGTGACAAGCCATTTTAGAGGAGAATCTATATTCTAGCCAATGTAGGGATCACCACAGGAAACCACAGGAAATGGAAAAACAAAACAAAACCAAGTGTGAAAATATTAAACCATGAAAACACAACTAGATAACAAAATGGTTTGTCAAAGTACAATTGAATATGCCTGTTTTATTTCTTTTTACTTCCCCCCTAAATATTTATTTTATTATTATTATTATTATTATTATGTTTTTTTTCTTGGATTCATTGGCACTGTATACAAATATTGTATGGTGTTGAAAATGTGTACAGATTATGGAGAAAATTTGCAATGCAGTTCTGAACAGATTTACACTTTCAATGGACATACAAGGATGTAACTGTAGTTAGAGCAGTACTGTTGGTGCAAGGAAAACAGAAAATGGCACGTAAATAAAGAATCACTGGTTTGATGAGTTCACCCTGCTCAGGAATCCAATTTTCATTTATCTCAAACAAACTAATGACATTTCATAGAACTGTTGCCATGAAAAATGGCATCTGAGTGTTTGCATTGAGAGTGTATTGGTGGTATACAAATGTCATAAAATTGGCATTAAAATGTCATAAAAATAAATCAGGAACATCAGGAACAAAAAGAAATGGAACAAAAAGGCTCACAACAACAACAAGGCAATAGTTGTATATTCCTAGTCTTATGGTATTACTTTCAAATTAGAGCCATGGTAGTATCTATATGTCTTATTCTCAACAGTCCCTTCTGCATGCAGATACTTATTTCCACAAACAGAGGGCACACTCTCCTCCAACAGGTTTTTCTATAGACGCAGGGGGCTCCGTGGGTCTGAAGAAAAATATAAAAAGGTTTTTTTTAAAGCAGGGATGGTTGAATCCCCCCCCCATAACTTTTGAAATGGGGGGAGGGGGTGGGTCACTTTCCAGGCCTATTTTGGAGTCAGGCCTGGGACTAGGATTGCCTGCTCCAGGTTAGGAAATTCCTGGAGAAGTCACGGTGGGAGGGTAGGCTGAGCTCAGGTGAAGACTGAAATGGTGGGAGAAGAGCCAGCCATTCATGTAGGGCTGGCTCCGCCATCTGCCAGGACCTGGATGCTGCCAAGCAGCGTCAGACTCTCCCTTCTTCAAGGGAGGCAAAGGCAGCCCTTGGCAGCACAGCCAGATGGCCAGTGGCCGGATAGGGGCTGAATTCCCAACAAGGAATGCTATATCCAATGATATATTTGGTTTGTAAAAATGAAAAGCCCAATGGCCGGCTCACTCAAGGCACAACTTCCAAGGATAGTGTGACAACACGCATAACAGGTTCAGGTATTTTGTTGCCAAGAAGGTACCCACATTGGCACTTCCTGCGCAGCTGCCATCAAGCATTGAACTGTATGGGAACAGCAGAGATCCAGGAGGCTATGCCTACTCACCACATTTCATAAGGCTGAGAGTTACCTTAGCCTCTGTGCCCTTCTCTTTGTGCCAACCTAAGCAGCAACTTGGGGGGTTTGGTGAGACAGTTAGTGCTGACAATATTTCCCAAGATATGGCACTTCACTAAGGAAAAGTCTTCTCATTTATTTTGATCCTGGCCTCAGACTAGAAACTAGAGGGGAATTTATAGTAGACAGAGAGCAAATGGTCCCATCTGACCTTTGTTATGACCAAATCATTCTCACAAGTCATGACCCCTCATCAAGATGTCTTCCAGACTCACTTCTTCTATGGGTTGTTCTCTGCCATTTTTACCCAAATACTATAAAAGCCTTCAGTTCAGCAGTCCATGTCTTTCCCCACCAGAGCCTGATTCACTCTGCTTTTCAGGGTTGTCACTAGTGTTGTGATGGGGATAGGTTTTTCTTTTCCTTTATTTTTTTTAAATTTCCTTTTTTTTATATAGACATTGATTTTTCTTATTCTCTACTTTCTCTTTTAAAAGAAGGAATTCGCTTTCATTTCTCTTTCTTAACTTTCTTAACCTCAGCCCTTGTAGTTTGTTTGCTATGCACCACAGAGTGATAGGAAGGTTTTGGAAGACATTGCTTGCCTTTTAGCATTTATTGAAAGGGTCCCAAACCCTTTTGTGCCATGGGCACCTTTGGAATTCTGACTAAGAATGGTTGCCATAAGAGGCAGATCCAACCACAAATTGACAGGGAGGTCATGCATAACTGTAATACTATTTCTTCAACACTTCAGGCAGAAGCTCTGCCTTTTAAAATGAACACTTTTTACAAAAAAAAAATCTTGCATACACACAGCTTACCTTCATTCATGACATTTATTTTTTACTGTGGTGGCAGCTGATGCTGAAGCACCTGTTTAAAAATCTACACAGCCAATCAGATTTCCAATGGCCAATCAGAAGCCCTGCTGGTGAAAAGCCCCATATGGCCCCTCCCACTTTCTAGGAACACTTGGTGGGTGCCAGGAAAGGTGCTGGTGAGTACCATGTCACAAACCCCTTGGTGAAATTCACTGAGTGAAATTTTACTCAAATCACTGAATGAAATTCTATAGAGTGAAATTCTGAAATTTTGTAGAACCTCCCTTCCTGTCCCTCCTCTCTTCAAATTTCTCTTTGATCAAAATGGATTTGATAAAAAACCAACCCCATCTTCCTACAAGAGAAAGAGAAATGGGTCATTGGATTTCAAGAGAGAAACTGGATAAAGAGGGATTAAGAGATTTTCTCTTAACAATGCTAGTTCTCACACCTGTCAGCTCCTTTTGGCTTAAGCTACAGATGAAGTTTTGGTTTTTCTTTAACATCCAGTTGGATTGGGGGGGGGAGTTACTTCTTGGATTCCATACACACACTTTTACTTGTCTGCTTATTCCAGTTTAGGGTGGGTTTAGATATTCACTTGCTATGCTGAAAAGTCCAGTGTTTATGAGAACTTCAGCTGTTTTTCAGTTTCATAATCCCACTTTATCATATGTACTCGGAGGCTCGTTGTGGGAAGAAATACAATGAGTTCTAGAAGGAAGCTCCAGGTGAGTGTCCCGGCTGTGGATAGTGGGGTGGCAGAGGGAAGGGGAAAATAGAGGGAGGCAAGCCATGTTTGTTTCCTTCTGCTTAGTTATAAGGCAGGGCTGTCTCAAGTCATTTTGCTGCCCCAAGTGAGTAGTATGGGAGGACAGCCTCATGGTAACAGGTATGGTTCCCTCCACCCCTGACTGATGTTGATTTGGGGTTATGCAGTGGCAGCTAAGGTAGGAAAGCACCTCCTCCTATGCCATGTCTTCTGGGTTTCAAGGGTCTGGAAAGTGGTTCCATAGCCAGTTACAGGGTTGCCAACTCTGGGTTGGAAAATACCTGTAGATTCGAGGGGTAGAGCCTGGGGAGGGCAGGGTTTGGGGTGAGGAGGGAACTCAGCAGGGTATAATGACATAGAGTCCACTGCCCAAAGCAGCCATTTTCTCCAGGAGAACTGATCTTGGAGATCTCCAGGTGCTGCCTGGAGGCTGGCAATACTAAGGGGAGGGCCAGACCTGTAGATTTGAGGGGTAGAGCCTGGGGAGGGCAGGGTTTGGGATGCGGAGGGACTTCAGCAGGGCATAATGCCATAGAGTCCACTGCCCAAGGCAGCCATTGTAATAGCTGGGAAATTTTCTGTAGGGGAAATGATGTGCTGTGGCTGGGGAACACAGTGATTTCTGGAAGATCTCCAGGCCCCAGAGGGAGATTGGCAACTCCAGTGACCATTTAAGGGAAGATTGGGATATGTATTTTGGCAACTCCAGTGACCGTTTAAGGGAAAATTGGGATATGTATTTTACCTCAGGACATATTCAATTACTCCCAGCAGCAACAACAAACTGTTTAGAATGTTAGAGACAAAGGCCAATCAGGCCACATATGCAAATGATCTCTGTGTTCCGACTTGCTATTGGGGGGAGAGGAACAGCTAACTGTTTAGAATATTGGAGGCGAGACTCAGGCAATGCAGCCAGCAGATAGGTACAGCTTCTGAGTGACAGATCAGGGAGCCAGCTGATTTGGGAACGGGTGGAATGTTCAGGAGAGTCCATGACCAAAACAGAATTATTATATAGAGAGATTATACAGTTTTCTGGTCTGTGCTCCAATTTTGTAAAACAGTTTTGTAATCCAGTTTTCATAGCATTGTTACATGTATAATACTATTGCTATTACATTGTTTTTAACTGTAGAATTCACTCTTAGTCTCAGCAAGAAACACTGAGTATAAATTAATTAATAAATAAGAAAGGAAGGGGTAAACATAGAGTCTACAATCTCCTCCCTTTGACTGGCATGTTGTGGGAGGCAGGACAAGGCATCAGCAAGCGAGTTGGCTTTCCCAGGGAAGTGGCGGAGGGTAAACTGGAATTTGGAGAACAATTGTCCATATGGAATATTATTACGAATGTGAGCTGCATGTGAAGACTTGTAAATAAGAATTCTTATCTCTTAACTTTTTGTATGGACGTACTGCCAATTGTTCTCCTCTAATGTAAATGATGGTATCTAGAAAATGCACCTGTTCTTTATTTATAGTGAAGGTAAACTTAATGGAGCTATGAACTAAGTTAACCCATTTCAGGAATGTCTCTGCCTCTGTCTCTCCATCAATAATCATGAACACATCATCTATAAATCTTTTGTGAACCCTACTGTGGGTAAAAAAGGGTTTACTGATTCATTAGTAATCCACTGGGTTTCAAAAAAATACATAAACAAATTTGCTACTGAGGGGGCAAAGGCACTCCCCATTGCTATTCCCTTGATCTGCCAGAAAAAAACTATTTTCAAACCTGAAGAAACCAGTCCACCCAGTATTCGTCTGATGGGTAGAGATGACCCCAATCTCGTAGAAACTTGTTCGCATGTAGCATGAAGAAGGTGAGTTTCTTGGGGCTCCCGTCAAATGTGGCATCCAGTAGCTCTGTCATGGGTGCTGAGGAAGGGCCATTGCCAGCCCCAGCTGAACCCACAGCTGGCCCCTCTGAAGCTGCAGAGATCAGCAATTTACCAGCACAGCCTGAACTGGCACCTGGCTCAGAGACGGCTGATGAGCAGGAGACACAGATGGGCAGCCCTCCTGATTCGCCCCCAAGAGTTGCTCGCTTGCGAGACAGACTCTGGCAAGACTTAGCGGCAAGAAGGCACTCAGCTCGGCTGCAAAGTGGAAGAGCTGTCAGTCCTGAGTATTAACAGACACTTGGCTGCCGGTGCCGGTGTGCTAATTGGAAACAGCAGCAGAGGGCTATTTAGCTTCAGGCTAAGCTGGCTCCATTGTGGATGCAAACTCGTCATTAATCCGTGATGCCTTGCCACTCTCCATCCCCTGGTTCCAAGACCTAATTCCTGCTACTGACTTCTGACCCTGGCTTGATCGACTCTGCTCCTGGTTTGTGATTTGGACTGTTGCTCTTGGCTCCTGCTAACTTCCTCCAGCTTCTGACCCTGGCTTGAACAACCTTGCTTATTGGCTTGTGCTCTAGACTTTCACTCTTGGTTCCTGCTTCACTCTTTTTGGCTCCAGACCCCGGACTGAACTTGGACTTTCCTCTGCCTGTGCTCCAGACCTTGACAAGCTCCTTGGGTTGTTCCAACACTGGTTCAGGCGGTTGCCCCTGTACCCCAGGAACTCAGAGTGGGGCAGGCACCTGCTGACCCACGGGTGCAGGCAGCTGTTGCAGTCACAGCTCTTGCTGCACCATCGTTGTGATCAGACAGGGCAAATCCAACACCATCTCTTGCATCTCCTGCCAGAGCTCCACAAATTGGGCTTGCAACTGGAGGCTCCCACTTTCCAGCGGCTCCTCTGCCCTCTCCTCCAGTCGTGCCTGTTCCCAGAGCCTCTCCCTGGGACATGGGTAGTCATACTGGCTGGTGCTGTGAAACTGGGGGGTAGTTGCCCATGTCTCTCAGGTCTCGGTGGAAAAATTAGCCCATGACTACGTGTCCCACCACTGCTTCTCCTCTCCCCAAGCCCCGGTAGTGGCTGGGGTATCCATCGTAATGGGACTCTCTTCGGTTGTAGTAGTTGGGACACCCCTACGATCCTTGGCATTCATGGTGAGGTGTGAGGGTTGGGGACTATGAGGAGTTCTGACACTGTCAGAGTCTTGCAGCAATCAGGAATCAACAACAGGCCTTCAATGAAGTTTCAGTTTATTGTTCCAGTATAGGCAAGTTATCCATACACGTTTAGTGTCAGAACTAATTCAAAAAGTGGGAAAGGGTCAATTATACCTGGTTCAAAGCGGGGTCTCCTGATGGCTCAAAGCTAATCAGGGAAGAAGCCTTTGCGTGCCTAAAACTAACGGGCTCACATTCCAAGGGAAAGGAGTGCAGCAGACACCAAGGTCAAACAGCGATAAAAGGAATACTGAGAATTGAAACCAAACATCCCAAATTTGAAAGAAGACACAAATCAACCACCTCCCCCACCAGCCACAATGGCAGCATAACTGACACACACCAACATTAACACACCATTGGAACACACAATTCCTGTATATGCAGTGGCCGACTTCAGAATGACAGAGGCATGTCCAAAGTAGCCCAAAACCCCCAAGATTAGACTTGGTTAAGTTCCTTCAGCTGTAGCCGATAGATAAAAAATTATAATCAAGAAAAAAGCACACAAAGCATCTACAGTTGTTTGATAACAATGACAGCTATAGAAGTAATAAAAATTGCCTACCAACTAAAATTGCCATTCCCACCCTCCAGACTGTTTCATGTGGGCTAGCTAGTCAGCTATAGAAATAATTAGATAAGGGAGAAATTGTTTTTGGAATTTAAAAAAATCTTCTATGTTATTCCATGACAAGGATGCACCCAAACAGATGTGTGCTCACAGACACATTCATATTGGTGTCTGTGATATCTGGGGAGACTAACTTTAGCTGTCTGGCAATCAAAGAACATAAGGAGGAGGAGGAGGAGATTGGATTTGTACCCCGCCCTTCACTACCCAAAGGAGTCTCAGAGCGGCTTACAAACTCTTTCCTTCCCCTCCCCACAACAGACACCCTGTGAGGTAGGTGGGGCTGAGAGAGCTCTTGACAGAAACTGCTCTTTTTCAAGGACAGCGCTTTATCAGAACTATGACTTGCCCAACGTCATCCAGCAGGTGCAAGTGGAAGAGTCGGGAATCAAAGCCGGTTCTCCCAGATTAGAGTCCGCGCACTTAACCACTACAACAAACTGGCTCAGACCATTGGTCCATCTAGTCCAGCATCCTGTCTCACATAGTGGCCAACCAATTCCTTTGGACAGTCAACAACAGGGCATAGAAGCCGAGGTGTTCCCCTGCTGTTACCTCCTGGCTCTGGGATTCAGAGGATTAGTGCCTCTGAATGTGGAGGTTCCACTAGAAACCATTGATAGACTTATTTTTGGATACTTAGCAGAGTGGCACAGTGGAATAAATCAGCTTCAGACACATGTGTGATTAGCTTCTAATAAAAAAATTACTAAAAGAGCATTAGGAAAGAGTTACATGGGAAAGAAAAACAGTAACAGCCTAACTCATCTTTCTAGTCCCAACTCCATCTAGGTTCCTTTCCTTTACTAGAGTCCTGTCCTTCTGTGTTTGAGAACAAAGGAGAGTAAGTTTCCCCTAAAAGCTCCGCCCCGATGTATGTGCCAACTAGCATGTACCACCTCCAATATATTGATTAGCCAATAGTCAATTTGGAGCTCATCTCATTAGGAATAATACCTCCCCTTTCTTAACAGGAAGATTCTATTCGACACCTAATTGGTCCTTATGCTAACTAGCTAGTAACAATTTACAGGAACAACAGTTTAACTCATTAATGACTGAAGGAGTGCCACTTGCAAAAAAACCAACACTTATCCTCCTTGAATCTATCGAATCCCCTTTAAAAGCTGTTTATTCTTGTGACCACCACTACATCCTCTGGCAGCAAATTCCACATTTTAATCACTCTCTGTGTAAAGGAGTACTTCCTTTTGTCCATCCTGAACATACTGCCCATCAGTTTCATTGGATGCCCTCGAGTTCTAGTATTTTGGGAAAGTGAGAAAAATCTGTCAACTTTCTCATAATTTTATAAACTATTTGCTGGGCAAGCCAGGGGAAAGCATGGAGTGTAGCCTAATATGCTAATGAGTTTCTGCTGTTGGGTGTGGCCTATTATGCTAATTACATACTGCTGTGTTTTTTCTACAAAAAAGCCCTGCTATTAACCATGCAAGCCTTCTTTTAGACTTAGCAGTTCCTGTCCTAACCTGTGGAATGCATTCTATTTGTCCTTCCATTAGTGTGGTTTTAAATAGCTTCCAAGCATCCTCTAGGGATCTTGTGTTTCCCCTACAGCTTTCTTTTTACTATTCCCCATATTTTTGTAAGGTTCCCTTTTTTGAAATCAGATGTTACAGTTTTTGACTTACGGGTAACTTTCCATCAATCTGAATGCTGAACTTAATGGCATTGTAGTCACTTTTCTCAACTGGTGTACCAACCTCTACATCTCTTACCAGTCTTGAGGCCCACGCCCAAGTTCATTACTTTTCTGGTTGGCTCTGTGACCAACTGTTCCAGTGCACAGTCATTTATGATGTCTACAAATCTAATTTCTACAGCATGACTTGATCACACATTTACCCAGTCAATGTGAGGGTAGTTGAATTCTCCTAGTATAATAACTTTAGTCATCTCCTTTATTTCCTTCTCCATCTCAAGATCAGCTTGGATTTGATCAGGTGGGTAATAGTACTCCCCCACTTTTAAAAAACACTTATGGCCCAGTATTTCCACCCATATCACTTCTGTTGGGGAGTTAATTCCCCTGATGTTTTCTAACTTATTTGTTCAATGCCCTCTTTCATGTACAACAAAATGCTGCCACCAACCTGTCCCTCTCTGTACTGCCTATAGAGCTTAAATCCAAGAATGGCTGTATCTTGTAGATTTTCCCCATTCCACCATGTTTATGGGATGCCTACTATATCTAAATTTGTCATTGAACACCAAGCACTCCAGCTTTCCTTGGCTCGGAGACTTCTAGTGTTGGCATATAGAAACCTATAATGTGTTTCCCTCTCCAGTAACCTTCACATTCAGATAATGCATCAGGACAGGCATGAAAACACTGGTGACAGCAGAGTGGAAACAAGAACCATCATATAAATGCATTCTCTTTTAGTCCCGTGCCAGTTGTTGCATATCCAAATCCTGAAGCAAAATAATCTGAATAGTTTGCCACTAATTCTCTGTTTGTCTCTGAAACCTTTGAATACCAACTCATTATCTTAAGAACAGGGGGGAAAATGTCAAGATTGTACCCCAGTTAATGTCAGTTGTCTCAAAAAGGACTCATAAATTGTTGGTATAGAATTAGTTTCATAGGATGTCTTCAAACAGATTATGGCCACAAACTGGATAATTGGTTCTGCGCATGGGAACAATTTTCCACATGTGAAATAGTTGTAACCTTGTGCAATTAGCTCGCACAAGATCTTTGAGTGAGAATTTTTTTTCCACCTATGCATGCTAGAAAATTACTCTCAGATTATATCAGACTGAGTTTTGGGTCGGGCCTTGATTTATTTTTATGTAAAAGACTTTCAGTGTTCCCTCTAAGCTGAGTTGGTGTGAGCTAGCTCACAGTTTTTTACCTTCCAGCTCACATTTTTGTCTTAGCTCAGGAAGGATGGCTTCAGAGCAAACTAATTTATACAGTAGCCAAATCACTCACTCACAAATTTAATGCCAGTAGCTCACAAAGTAGAATTTTTGCTCACAAGACTCCACAGCTTAGAGGGAACATTGCTGGTTAGTTCTACGCTAGCCATTTATTTTTCAATTATTTACTTGTCATGGTGAATCCAGACAGCAAACTCATTTTATGCTAATATTTCCCTTTTATCGTCATTCAGATCTGATTTGTGGCAATTTTTATAAATTTAAAAGTACTGTCACATCAGCGAGACAAGACTGAATAAACAAAGAGCTATATATATTTTTTAGTATTGTTATTTTACATTTCACTTTTGTTTTAAGCCACTTCCCTTTCAGTATCATTAGTTAAATCTTGTTCATTATCAGTTTTCTGAAGGCATTATTATTATTATTATTATTATTATTATTATTATTATTATTATTATTATTATTATTATTGTCACTGTCAGATATTTAATTAGTAGATCGTGTTCTTCAATTTGAGATCTAGCCAAGTTCTGGGATTTGCAGAGGCATCTTTGCAGGATTCTTGCTGTTCCACATGACACTGTCTTCTGCAGCTGAGCTAATGTTATTTGTTCAATGCCCAGAATGTCCTGGTGTTTCTTGACACTTTTAGGTACTGCTGCAAGAGCTCCAGTGAGAACTGGCATCAAGGTAGTCTCCTTTTTCCAGGTTTTGGTATGTTGTGGTCTTCTCTTGTTCTTCCTTTTCTATTCTGCTACCTCCTGGGATTGTAATGCCAATGATCTAAACCCTATTTCTCATTATTTCTACAATTGTAATATCAGGGGTGTTATGCTCCAGGTGTTTATCTGTTTGCAATTGGAAATTCTAAAGAATCTTTGTTTCATCATTGTCCATGATCTTGTCTGGTTTGTGCTCCCATGAATTTCTGGATGATGGTAAGCCATACTTCTTGCAAAGATTCCAGTGCAATATAGCTGCAACTCTGTTGTGCTGTTCTTTATAGTCAGTTTGTGCCGTTTTACTGCTGGCACTGACTATGTGGTCAACTGTTTCATCCTTTCTTTTACAAAGTTGACATTTGCTGTCATAACTGGTCTTCTGAATCTTGGCTTTCATATTATTCATTTCCAGGGCCTGCCCTTTGAAAGAGTCCTTCCATTTCTTTCTTCAAGTGCCCATTTTGGAGCCACTTCCAGGTGTTTTCTTTATCAACTTTATTCTCTATGTCTTTCAAAAATTGCCCATGCAAGTGCTTTTGTTTTCAGTTGTCAAAGTGAGTTATGATTGCAATCTTTTTGTAATCTTCTTTGGTTTCTATAACCTTAAATAAATCTGCCTTGTACGCTTTAACTAGAAGCTTCTCATTGTTTTTCTTGGTGTTATCAATCAGTGCTTGTCAAGAGATGTTCAGAGGTGGTTTGCCATTGCCTGCTTCTGCTTAGCAAATCTAGACTTCTTTGCCAGTCTCCCATCCAAGTACCAACCAGGGCTAACCCTGCTTAGCTTTTGAGATCTGATGAGATTGGTCTAGCCTTGGCTATCCAGGTCAGGACAAAAGTTAATTTCTTCTTTTTTCTTTGCAGTGAGATTGCTCACTCATTTCTATTTCATTTTTGTATTATTATAATTGTTAGTATTATTATATTTTTGCATTATTATAATTGCAAAATTCAGACAAACTAAAGAAAGTTGGGAAAACTACTAGGCCATTCAGGTCTGACCTAGATCACATCCCTTATGAATATACAGTGGAGGTGAAGAATAGGTTTAAGGGACTAGATTTGATACACAGAGTGCCTGAAGAACTATGGACGGAGGTTCGTGACATTGTACAGGAGGCAGCAATCACCACCATCCCAAAGAAATGCAAGAAAGCCAAGTGGCTGTCTGATGAGGCTTTACAAATAGCAGAGGAAAGAAGGAAAGAGAAAGGCAAAGGTGAAAAGGAAAGATTTACCCAACTGAATGCAGATTTCCAGAGAACAGCAAGGAGAGATAAGGAGGCTTTGCTGAATGAACAATGCAAAGTAATAGAGGAAAGCAATAGAATGGGAAGGACTAGAGATCTCTTCAAGAAAATTGGAGAAATCAAGGGATCATGCCATGCAAAGCTGGCCATGATAATGGACAAAAATGGTAGGAACATAACAGAAGCAGAAGAAATTAGGAAAAGATGGCAAGAATACACAGAAGAACTCTAAAAGAAGGACCTCAGTGTCCTTGACAACTATGACGGTGTGATCACTGACCTCGAGCCAGACATCCTGGAGTGTGAAGTCAAATGGTCCTTAGAAAGCATTACTAACAATAAAGCTAGCAGAGGTGATGGTATCCCAGCTGAGCTATTCAAAGTCTTAAAAGGTGATGCTGTTAAAGTGCTGCACTCAATTTGCCAGCAAATTTGGAAAACACAACAGTGGCCGCAGGATTGGAAAAGGTCAGTTTCCATTCCAATCCCAAAGAAGGGCAATGCCAAGGAATGTCCAAACTATTGCACAATTACACTCATTTCACATGCTAGCAAGGTCATTGTTGATAGATGAAAACTGATATTTGCCTTATGGATTTATATTTTGCTGACACACCACATGGACTGTGCATACACACATACCCATAGGCTCAGAGAAAGCTGTTCAAATCACCTGTTGTGACTGTCACACATAGAAGGTGCCTTCCTGCATTTCATGTTAATGAAGTTTGCAAATACACAGCTCCTAGCCTGAGGGGAAGAAGAAGCACACATCGCCATTATTGTCAGCACAAACAACAGCTTAAAGGATAAGCAACCCCCATTGATGAACTGTTGAAAGACACGTATACACATATCTGCTCTACATCTGAATTGCCATTTCCTGGCAGATGTGCTTTGATGACCTGGGAACAGGCAAGATTCATCTACACTTCAATGGGCATCCTGACACCAAGAGTTCACACTTGCCCAGATGCTAACACTGAGTTATTGAGTCTAGAGTTTCAATATTGGCCAAACCCCTAAGTAGCTGCCTCTCGCTACATGCATCCAATAGCTGTAGGGATGGGACGGACTTACAGGTAGGTGGATCCAGAAGATGGCATGGTTGCCACCCACCCAAAGATTCACCTATAAAAGCTAAGGACCATGTGCTTGGTCTTTGCTAGCCGCATCTCCCCCCACCACCCCCTGTCTGCTTTTTCCCTCTAATGTCAGCTTTCTATACCAAAATTCTTTGTCTACTTGATCTCTTGCTCTGCAGCCAAAAAGGCCCATACTAGCTGGCTGGATCTAGCAGTGTGACTTAGAAACATCCCTAGGTTCTAATATTCTGACCCCTCATTCTTCATTGCAACAGACAAGGCTTCAGGACAGATAAGTATAAACCATGAACCTACCTACCTCCTAAGTAAAGGGAACTATTTTTAAACCTGTATTTCTGAGGAACTTGATTGAATGTATGTGTGCATCTGAATTGTTTGTACGTAAAATTTATATTCTTAAGTAAAAGACAGATTATTTTGAATCCACCAGTCTTGACTCTCTCACTGGGAAATCCTTGGGGTGGACTGGACTTTGGTATACACAGGCAAGAACCCAGATTAGTCTGCCCACTGCTGTACATAAAGCAGTTTGGCTAACATCATGCTCAAGAGCCTACAAGATAGGCTTCAGCTGTACATGGATAGAGAACTGCCAAAAGTACACACTGGGTTTTGAAGAGGTAGAGAAGCTAGAGATCAAACTGCCAACATTTACTGGATTATGGAAAAAGCAAGGGAGTACCAGAAAAACATCTACTTCTGCTTCATTTACTACACTAGAGCCTTTGATTGTGTGGATCACAACAAACTATGGCAAGTCCTTAAAGAGATGGGAGTACCAGACCACCTCACATGTCTCTTGAGAAACCTGTATAAGAACGTGACAGTTAGAACCAGATATGGAACAACTCTGGATGAATCACAAGTGGGAATTAAGATTGCTGAGGAAAAGATCAACAACCTCAGATATGCAGACGATACCCTCTAATGGCAGAAAGTGAAGAGGACCTTAAGAGTCTCTTGCTCAGGGTAAAAGAGGAGAGCGCAAAAGTGGGCTTGAAGCTCAACATAAAAAAAAACTAAGATCATGGCATCTAGCCCCATCACTCCTTGGCAAATAGAAGGGGAAATCGTGGAAGTTGTGACAGACTTCACGTTCCTGGGATCCCAGATCACCACAGACTGTGACAGCAGCCATGAAATTAAAAGACACCTGCTCCTTGGGAGGAAAGCGATGGCAAACCTAAACAGCATGATAAAAAATAGAGACATCACCCTGTCAACAAAAGTCCGCATGGTCAAGGCAATGGTATTCTCAGTAGTCATGTATGGCTGCGAGTGCTGGACTATAAGGAAGGCCGAGCGCCGAAGAATAGATTCTTTTGAACTATGGTGCTGGAGAAGACTCTTGAGAGTCCCTTGGACTGCAAGAAGATCAAATCAGTCAATCCTAAAAGAAATCAACCCTGACTGTTCCCTGGGAGATAATGAAACTGAAGCTCAAATACTTTGGCCACCAAATGAGAAGGGAGCACTCACTGGAGAAGACCCTGATGCTGGGAAAGATTGAAGGTCAAAGAAGATGGGGACAGCAAAGGATGAGATGGTTAGACAGTGTCATAAATGCAATGAACATGAAGTTGAGCAAACTTCAGAGGATGGCGGAAGACAGGAAGGCCTGACGTGATCTGGTCCATGGTGTCGCAAAGAGCCAGACTCAACTGTGCGACTGAACAACAACAATTGTGCAGTAATGAAATTATTATATTAACTATAAAAAAACCCCAAAACAAACAGCAACCATTATACCTATAAAGAGAATATTCATAACTTTTCCATTCCATATCCCTCCGCCAAAAACTTATAATAAAGGATTGATTCAGGAACGCTGCAGCCACTTCTACTGCTGTAAAACAAAAGAGCAAAATTTAAAGGAGTAACTGCAAAGAGAAGCAGAAATGTTGATGTATACACTTACTCCCAAGTAAATATGAGCATTGCTTGACAGGATGAACTCTGCTCAATTTTTATATTCAATGATGTGTGGAACCACAATTTTAATTATGCTTGCACTTGACTGAAAAAAACAATCTGGACAGCACCAACAGTATATTAATGCAGAAGCGATCATTGTCCTATTATTCCTGTAATACGTCAATGCTTTGGGGGTATTTAAAAACAAACCTCATTTGGTGATTGCATATTTGGTCCTATATAAATATAAAACAATGTGAAGGGGGCTACTGTGCAATTTGTACTTGGGCTTTACGTAGTGGCAGTTTCTATAAAACCATTTGCAAATTTAAAAAGTCATAATCATAGCCTTTACTCTTGAATGCCATCACCTTTATGTCTCACCAAAAAAAGAACCAGTTATTGTTCTCTGAATAGGTCATCATTTAAACAAAAGGCAGCAGACAGGAAAGTAATTTTTCTCTTTTATTTGGTAAAATATAGTTCTTAATTTATGGTACACCATCAGTAATATAATAGAAGCAATTTCAGTTTTCATTACAGAAACCAAGATTTTCAGAGCTGTCATTTTAGAAGCTTTTTTTTTTCTTTCAAAAAAGCACCCTCTCTATGATTCAAAAATAGTCTGGCCTCCAATTATTTCTCGGAAAGAAAAATCCATTATTTCCAACAATGAAATATTCCACACCAAAACTGATTACTTGATATACACAGTTTACCTTAATTTCAAGAATAACAAAATCAATTTTATGTGAATTTGACTTCTTATTCTTTTCTTTCTTTTTTGGAGCATCTTCATTTTGACAGGTGGATGGGCTTAGGATGGTTCCATAGAAATGTTTTTAGAAATATTTGCAGTAATAATAAAGTCATATCTGTCAAATGTCTTCATTTTACCATTAATCATATGAATAAAGTGAGATTCTAGTTATTAAAAGAATTGAATAGAAAAACCTGAGAGAAGAACTTGGACTTTCTGGCATTTTTATTTAGCTAATTCCAGGGAAAGTAGAAAACTGCAAATCTGAAAACTACAATGCAATGAAAGCAAGATGGCAAATGTCATCTGAAAAGTCCCACCACACCACAGAAGATGGCAGATGGTCATAGGCAACAAAGTTGCTAATAAGTGTAAGCAAAGTTTACATTTGTCATAGTTCTTTTTCATGTTCTATATATGATAGGTAGTTTGATAATGCTATGATTCAAGATTGTAGCCTGGAATCATTCTAAGCAACAAATGAATGCCTCAGAGAAGAATTCTCTTGTTTGTCCTCTTGCAAGCAAACTTTGAAAGCATTGTACTTTAAAATCTAGAACAAACTCTTGCAGCCATTTTGTAATATTTGTAGTCCCACAAACAGCCAATTTGTAGTCCCACAAACAGCCGGAGCTAGCTAACAATAAGGCTGCGATCACACACACTAAATAATCCACTTTGTATCCACTTTCAATGCACTTTCCAACTGGATTTTGCCAGTTCACACAATAACATCCAGTTGGAAAGTGGACTGAAAGTGGATTGAAAGTGGATTATTTAGTGTGTGCCTAACACTGTTTTCATTTCCAAACAACTGACATTTAAATTCCATGCAATACTTGGACCTCGAGGTAAAAAGCTAGATTCTGGATTTTAGTTGTTGATGTTTCATTTTAGTTCTTCCTTTAAACTCAAAACCTAACATTACTGAATTATTATTTTTAGGAAAGGCACAATTTCCAATCTACGATTTAATACATCGCCAAAATCACTATATTATGTTCAGGAACATTTAATAAAGATGTATTTTTCTTGTTGACATTTCTTGATTTATTTCACATGGATATTTTCAAAATGATAGCACGACTATATCGCAGTTAGGAATTAAAATATGCTTTCAAAAAGTAAAAACAAACCCTAACAGTTTATAGGACGGGTATGGGTGTATTATGAATATTTTTATAGCATTTCATAGTCACAAGAATAGCTTTACATTCTGTATCCTTATACAGCTGCTTGAGAGGTAGGTCATTAGCATTTCTATTTTACAGGCAGAGGTTATAGAAGCCAGGGAATAATAACTTGTAAACATGCCACCCCAGTGAATCTACATTTGAGCTGAGATATGAATATAAATTTCAGGCATCCAAGTCTTTACTGGGCCACTATGCCATTTGTATTCATTCAAGTATGGCTAGTTTTTTTAAACAGTTGAGAAATATATTTGAGCATATTTAAAATGGGAATTAATCTTAATAACACTTCTTCCTCAGATTTGCAGTATTAGTAAATGAGTTCTTAGGGTTATCTGAATGCTATATGACCAGAAACAAAATCACAGAAATGCAGAGTAATGTGTTAATTTTAGTACAAGGGATAGAACATCCCACATCATGCTATGAAATAATCAATCTGAACTAAGAACCACTGCTAGAGCTGTATCTGAAGAAGTGAGCAGTGACTCATGAAAGCTCACATCCTGCCACATATTTTGTTAGTCTTTAAGGTACTACTGGACTCTTGCTCTTTTCTACTGCTAGAGCAAAGTGGCACACTGATTAAATTGTGATGATCATTCTAATACACCATCAAGACTTGTGGTGTGATCTCAGAATTGCAGAAATGTTGTCCTTGCACTATAATATGACATTATCCAGTCTCATAATAATACTTATAATTTTGATCGTGTCACCCTCTCAGTGGCAAAATTCATAGGCACAATAATCAAATACAAGAGAAATAATTTTTAGTAAGGTCTTTTAAAATATTTTTGGTTCTAATTTCTGCTTAAGGTGATAGCCGTATGAGCAGTATTAGATAGATGATAGATGATTGATAGGTAGGTAGGTAGGTAGGTAGGTAGGTAGATAGATAGATAGATAGATAGATAGATAGATAGATAGATAGATAGATAGCAATCTTATCTCTCCCTTATATATAAAGCCATAGTGGGCTACAACGTTCCAAAATGCACACCTTTAGTGTTTGGCCGCAAGAACTGTCAGTCAGAAGACGCTGGCTGTGTTGATTGGCTGCTTTGTGCAGTCCCGCCCAGCGTTTCAAGGTCTTTTGCATATGGAAGCTGATTGGACTTCACTCCATTCCACACCTCACACTCCCCCCCACAAGGCAGTTGGAATTGCCAGTTGCATATGGAACCTACTGCATTCTGAGGTAAAATATGTCCTCACTCACAACACATCACTTCCCCTTCAAAAGAAACAAACCCAATAACACAATCATGCCACATCACAAAGAAG
>NW_015175989.1:511062-523178 GCF_001447785.1 Gekko japonicus | reverse complement strand
CCCCCCCCCCAATGCTGCCCTCTACAGAATCCACCCCCCAAATCTCCAGGTATTTCCCTCCTTAGAGCTGGCAACCCTACTTTCCCCTCCGTGCCTGTTGGTAGGCAACTAAGCTTGGTCCTGTCACCTACTTGGGCCTTTGGAAGAAAACACATTGGGGCCAGTCCTGATAAGGTTGCCAACTCCAGATGGGAAATTCCTGGAGATTTGAGGGATGGAGCCTGAAGAGGGTGAGGTTTGAGGAGGGGTGGGACCTCAGACAGGTACAATGTCATAGACTCCACCCTCCAAACCAGTCAGTCCCTCATGGGGAACAATTGTTGCAAATCTCCAGATGAGGGCTGGAGACCACTCAGAATTACAACTGCTCTGCAGAAGGGAGGGCAGAAGTCAGCTGAATTCAAAGGGGCAGATAATGGTAGGTTGATGGTTAGCTGGGAAGGAGATGGGGTTGCCAACTCCAGGCTGGCAAATTCCTGGGGATTTGAGGGGTGGAGCCTGGAAAGGGTGGGGTTTGCGGAGGGGTGGGACCTCAGACAGGTAGAATGCCATAGACTCCACCCTCCAGACCAGCCATTTCGTCCTGGGTAACAATTGTTGCCAATCTCCAGGTGAGGGCTAGAGATCACTCAAAATTACAACTGCTCTTCAGGTAGCAGAGATCAGTTCCTCTGGAGAAAACAGTGGACTCTGTCATTATACCCTGCTGAGGTCGCCACAGCAAACAGACACTGTTTGCCCAAAGCCAGAGAACTCTCCCAGAGCCTCTTTCTAGATCTCGTTTTATTCATTTCCACAACGGGCCTTATTGCTAGTCATTTATATAGCACATACCAAGCATTCAAGGTCTTCAAAGCACTTCCTACATTAAAAGCAAATGCATTATAATGTGCCACACAAAGTCATTATGGGAGGGCCACCAAGTAAATACTTAATGGTTGCTTAGAAAGCCTTTACCATACAAGTGGCTATGACTGTTGGTCCTCCAGTGCTGTGTAAAAAAGAATGCTGAACCAGATTTTCTTAAGATATTATGTTAATCTGGAAGGCATGTCCACCAATGTGGGTATTCAGGACTGCGTGTGTGCCAGGGCACTTGCACACTGTGCATAGGTAAAGGTTTCCCTTGCTTGAAAGCCAGTCGAATCCAACTCTAGGGTTGTTGTGCTCATCTCTGTTTCCAAGCTGAAGAGCCAGTGCTATCCGAAGATGTTTTCGTGGTCATGTGGCTGGCATGACTAAATGCCAAGGTGCACGGAATGCTGTTACCTTCCCACCGAAGCAGTACCTATTTACCTACTTGCAATTTCTTGCTTTCAAACTGCTAGGGTGGCAGGAGCTAGAACCTTGTTTTAAAATGTTGTTAACATGATCCAAAGCTCCTCATGTGGAGGAGTGTCCTAATTTCTTCTATGGAAGCACATAACTACATGCATATAGGGATTGTCTGTTACCTAGGGGGAGTGCCCCTCTGTTCTGAAACAGGAAGTATATCTCTGGGCATGTATACCTCAAGTGCACATCAGCACCCACATTTCCATTTCTGTCTATGGCTTTCTCTTCACCTTCCATATTCAAGATT
Source organism: Gekko japonicus (assembly GCF_001447785.1). Taxonomy (NCBI): domain Eukaryota; kingdom Metazoa; phylum Chordata; class Lepidosauria; order Squamata; family Gekkonidae; genus Gekko; species Gekko japonicus. The sequence goes on along the minus strand of NW_015175989.1, from coordinate 521,596 downwards.
GCATGCTTTCAAATGGCAGTAAAATATATATATATAAAGAAAACTGGGTCATCTTCCAGATAAAGATACTGGCTTTGGAACACAGCTTTGTTCTGGCTGGCAAGCTGTGATATATTTCCCTAATGTGCCTCCCTGACAGTAAGAAGCTCATTGAATTAAAACAAAACAAAGCAAAACCTTGACATATTGAAAACTCAGTTTTCTCCACTCAGAACGTGGAGTGATTCAGCAAGAGTGATTCAGCAGAGTACTTTATTAGATCAGGAACAAGACAAAGAAACCAGCTCGCAGGCCGGTTTATATGCGTTCAGAAAACCCGCCACCAGCACACCTAAACACACCCCCCACTCCCGATAGGCTATTTACAGTAACCGGGCGACCATTGGTCCCCCGGCTGGGAAGCTGGCCCTTTGATTGGGCCGGCTAGGATCCTACGGATCCTAACTCAGTTTTCTCCCACTTGCCACATTGTTAACTGCCTTTGATAGAAGAGCGATCCATGAGCTCGCCTGCCATCCGCTTTGTCCAAGTGCTGCAATGGCTAAAAAGTCACTTTTTATATCAAACTACATTTTAAGATTGTTCCTAACTATTCTCAGTCTGTAATCAGCACTCGTATTGTTGTTTCGACTGGAGCACACATATGTCTCTCCGAGAAGCTGCGTCTTTCTTACAGCCCCCTATGATACAACTTATGGCAGACAGTGCAATTATCTACAGAGAGCAAGAAATGCAATCATATGTTCAAGTCACTGATTAAAAAGTGGATACTGTTTTGTTAGGCATCAGCTGCAGAATTTCAGATGGGATATGGTTGCCTGTCTTTGAAAGGCTATGATTCAGTTAAATGCAGAAATCTTTTTGGAATACTAACTAAGTCACTGAGGCAGAACAGATTTACCATCAGTTACAGCTGGCAGCATGGTTAGATAACTAGGGGGACAGAGTGATTGAATGAAAGTAGAATCAAAGGACCCTCATTCTAAGGGCCCACTATTCAAATTATCACATTTTAAATCTTGCATGTGATGTTATTGCCCAAATGTATTTTCCAAATGGTGCAGCAAATTGTTGCTTGTCAAGATTAGGGGAAAGTTTCCTGCCACTCTGCTCTGTGATCTTAATATTGCCTATGAGCTCATGACTTGCTTATAGGTAAGTTTGCCAATAAAGGTTTAGATCCCACCAGGGCTATTTTTGGGCAGGAACGCACAGGAATGGAGTTCCGGCTGGCTTCAGATTTGGCCACGCCCACTAACTGAGTTAGAACAAATGGCTCCTGCTGAGTCTGAGCAAATGGCCCCAGTAGAGGATCTAAGTGCCGCTGGGAATCACTTCACGCTGCCAGTAATGCCTGCACCTGACAGGGCTGAGCTTTCAGAAGCTACAGCTAACACTTCTCCTCCTGAATCCCCTTCCCCAGTATCCCGGTTAAGGGAACAGCGCCAATGGGAGATGGCAGCTAGGCGGCGAGAGGCACGCATGCGTGGCAGACGCTCACTCAGCCCTGAGTACTAGCAGGAGCTGGGACTCACTGGAGGCATGCTAATTGCTGACAGGTTTATGGGCTATTTAACTCCTGCACTCACGCTGACAACTCGTGCCAGCAACTAGTCTCTTCGGACAAAAGCTCTGCACCCCTTGCCTGTGTTCCTGACTCCTTGTTCCTGACAGGATTCCATCGGCTCTGTGACCTCAGCTTGAGCAACTACGCTCTGACTCTGCACCTTGAACCTTGACTCCTTGGCTCCTGACTCTTTTGGACTCTGGCTCTCTGACAACTCTAACAGTTTGTGGTTTGAACTTGATTCCTGGTTGGTTTGCTTGCCTGGCTTTTGACTCTGGACTGTATTTTGACCACCCCGCTCTTGCTTAGTATTTTGGACTTGATTTCCTGGCTAGCTTGCTTTACTGGCTCTTGATCTTGGACTGTATCCTGACTGCCTCGCCCCTGCCTAGTCCCGCATTGTAACACAGAGGGAAGGCGTGGACAGCGACCCCCCCGGTGACTCTGAGGTGGGCGGGCCAGGGGCCCCCCTGGAAGGATTGGGGAGGCATTTAAATGCCTCCCCATACCTTCCATGGCCTGTCCAAAGGCCAGCTTGCCCGGGCTCCCCACAACCGCGGGGTGTCCAGGCAAGCCAAGGGAAGGCAGTTTAAACTGCCTTCCCTTAAAGGGGGGCTTGCCCAGGCTCCCCACAGCCACAGGGCACCTGGGCAAGCCAAGGGAAGGCATGGGATGTGACCTAATATGCTAATAAGTTTCTGATGTTGGGTGTGGCCTATTATGCTAATAGGATCCTGCTGGGCTTTTTCTACAAAAAACCCCCTGGATCCTACCATTTGTTCTGGCAGTGCCCACACATTCTGCCCATGCAGGGTTGCCTTCCACTGATGCAAGGTACTCTGGAATCAACACAAGAGCTTCTTGTGTCAGCAAAAAACCTGATTTCTAAGTATGTAAAGATGATAGACACTAAGAGAAAAAAGCTTTCCCTTTACATTTAATTTTAAATTCATTCTTCAAGGTTGTATGTGTTTGGTTTTATGTTCAGCTCTTTTTTTGAAGAGCTGAAGAGTGCCCACCTCCATGCTACTCTGGGAACATTTCATCCTGCTTCTTCCTCTCTCCTTGTATGCTACTCTGCTCGTACCAGTGACACATGAATAAAGGCTGGACAGTTGTTGCCAGACTCATGATTGCAAATCTAAAGCATGCACAATATAATCCAGAATCTATATAAAAAGCTGAATAATATTTTTAAGTTCTCCTTTTACCCTGTGCAGTTTTTCAGTGTGACTCTTTAATAATAAAGGTACACCTGATTCATCTATAGATACTAAAAATTTACTGAAAGTCCATGATAAAGTACTTGTGAGAAAGTATCCTTAGTCTTTCAGTTTAAAGTTTGTGAAATCCTTCTTGTTTCTCTTCAATATACCCTTCATAGGTCTGTGCTTAAATGAACATGAATTGTGATCCCTCTGGGGTAAAGACCATGCTACTTCTCAAGTACATATAACTTAAGCTGGCATAAAAATAAATGTTCAAAAAATAGAAATAGCGGTTTATAGTATTTCACTATTTAAATCTACATTTGAATCTTTTGGAAAGATGAAATGTTTTCAAGAGGTAATATTCCAGAAAAGAACAGAGTGTCTATTATATATGGCTCATTTCACACCTAGGCCGAAAAATTCTTCGTTAAAGCAATAATAGTGCTCTTTATGAAACAAAGTTTGAGTCCAGTGACACCTTTAAAACCAACAAAGTTTTATCCAAGGTATAAGCTTTCTTGTGTGCACACACTTCTTCAAATACAATGAAATGGAAATTACCAGTCCATACATATAGTTAGAGGGTAAGCTGTAAATTAGCATAATAACATAATGAAGATGTTTAACAAATTCAAGGACCAAACAGGAATAACAAGCTCAGTTTATATGGTTACCATTTGTTTGAGTTTAATTCCGGGGAGGGGGAAAATAACAAGCTCAGTTTATATGGCAAAATTGGAAATTGATGGGCAGATATATCCTTAATTGTGGAAAGCTGAGAGTAATTAACTTTTTTATGTTGAGCTTTTCAAAGCAAGATGGTAGAATGCAGTATTTTCAGTATTTCCAGCAAACAATTAGAGGTGTATTTCAAATTCCCTGCTGGGGAATATATGACAGGAACTATGAAAAGTGCTCACGACACCCTCCTGTCGAGAAATGACAGTAGATGTGAGAACTGCTTGGACTCCAAACAATTCTTGGCTGAGAGATGAGATCTGAAATGCTTTTATATTTCTGGATTTCAAGGGTTTTTCAATAGCCCTGGCTAAGTATAAACTAGAATTCTAGAATGTAAATGCTGAAATAACATTTTCCACAGTTGCCAGTCATATGCCTTCCACAAAGTGATAGCCTCTAACTTAGTTTGGCCTTGTTGAAAATATCTTTCCTTGCCGCTATGTAGTTCTATGAAATGATTACCCTTGTTCCTCTCTCTTTTCCTTGGTATCACTTTCTGTTCCCCCATGAGAATCTCACACAATTCAGTATTTTATCCCCTATGTTTTCCTCTCTTTGGATGATCTAATTTCTTCTAAAATCTCTATGCTGATGGATTTCTGATCTACATTTCAGCATCTATGCAGTCCATATTTCCCTCTTCAATATTTAGTCCTGGATGTATCCCATCAATGTCACAAATTTACTATGGCCAGGACAGAGTCACACAAATCAGAGGTCATTTCGGGGGGGAACGCGGGGGAACGCCTTCCCCCCGGGTGAGGTACGGGGGCGGGGCACATGACGAAGCCCCGCCCCCTGCTTTCGGCCGCCTCGCTTCCGGCCCTCATTCAGCCAGGAGGAGGCAGGAGAAGAGGGAGGGTAAGTTGCTTCCTCTCTGCCTCTCCCCACCCCTGCCTGCCTGGGACCAGGGAGGGCCTTCGCGGGGCTTCCTTGCACTCCCGCTGGCCTTGCAGGTCCACCACCGGGCCCCTCATGGGGCTCAGCAGTGGAGCTGCAAGACCGGCGGTGGCGGCCGGGACTGTTGGGGGTGGGGTGTGTGGCCTTATGACACATTTCCGGTGATGTCAGGGGGTGTGGCCTTATGACACATTTCCAGTGGTGTCAGGGGGTGTGGCATATGCTAATGAGTTATGCTAATGAGTTCCCCTAGCTCTTTTTCTACGAAATGACCCCTGACACAAATCTTCTTGATTGCCTTATGTGAGCTACACTTTTAATTCTCTTTTATTATTTACGGATTTGTTCTTTAAAATTTTGATAATAAACTTCATTTTCATTAGATACAAATTCAATACGTTTGTTATTACATTATTCATTTGCATTCCTATTGAGAAAAACACTTCCTCAACCTTGTTCCTTCCCTCCCCCCCCCCGAAACAGGACATATCGTGCTGCACCAAGCAGGTCAGTCAGCTGACAGGCTGGTGGGGACATAAAGGCCCTCTGTATTTCCATCTTCACCTGCCCCAGCTTTTGGCCTCCACCTTTCTGCAACTGCTCAAGTGCTGTACCTTGGTGCACCCTGGGGAATGTAGTTGCTAGTATGTGTCTGACATCATACTAGCACAGCCTGGAGAAAAAGGTGTTTCAGTTCTATTTCAGATTTTCTGCTTGGTTTCAGATTTCTGCAATCCGGACCCCATTGCATTGTTTATTGGATGTCCCATCCCATTGATTATATTGACTTACATTGTATAATTTGCCATGACTCTCAATGAGAAAGCTGGACTCTAAATAATGTTAAAAACCCCCACAAATAAATAAATAAGGCAAAGGAAAGGGACAGAAGGAGGCACAGGCTGAGAGAGGAACAGCAATTCAGCAGCATCCTCTCATCAATAGGTGGCTGGCCATTTGGCTGTCATTTAAAACTTGGAGTTGCTTACAACAGCAGCATAGTTAACTTTCTGACATAGGAGGGGGGGGAGGAGGAGGATTGGATGGAGGACTAATAACACCTCCACTCATTTTTAGTGCCCCAAAACATGAAATTAATCAGACCTTTCCTCTTAAGATTTGCTTTTTCATTCATTTGTGAAAGATGCACTACGCTATTTTCTTTCACTGGTAGCTGTACTGTTAATTCTGTTTTTACCACTTCGCAGTACCATTTCTACCACTCAACACTTCCCCTCCATTTTTCTCTCACACCCAAGTGATTGTGATGGTGCTGGACTAGAAAGATATGTGACTTGTCCAAGATCAAGAATAAACACATAGCAGAGATGATGGTCCAAACTTCAAAACTCACTACATTAACTTCACATTTGCTGCAGAAACATTAATTTCACACAAGACAACCAAGTTACCCAAGGCCAGAAACTGAGCAGAAGACAGAGGTGAGATCTGAGACACACACATTAAATACAATTTCCCTTTTGATGACTCTCCATATATTCATTTCACAAACAACTCTTCCCCAAATCTATTCCTTCCCAATGAATTTACCTACAGAACTGTCTTCCCCTCTGCTCTGCGTTATCCAGGGATCAGAGGTGACCAGTTTCCAACTCACCTCAGCACTGGTTTAGGGATCTATTAATTATACACAAGTGCAAGTTTGGTAAAATATTCTGATGAAATAAGAAGAAGAGAGTCAAGCACCTCTCTGGTAGTTCCTAAAAGGGACTCTATTTCATTTGGCCTCACCAGAAAGACACAAGAAGAGTGCCCTTGTTCTGCATTGCTTTTTGCCATCAGTATTGAACTTCTAGCAGCAATGGTGAGATGTAATCATTGCCACCACAGTCAGAATGAAGAGATGGACTCTGATATGGATTTAACAAGGGCCACTTTATTAATTATTTATAATCAAACAACTGGCAAGGGGCTGCTAAAATGTACTGAGGAATATGACAGGTGTCAAACTCCTGACCACCTTCATTTCCTTCTGGGCGATGCACCTTCCCCAATCTCGAGCCACCCAATGTAGCTCTCGACCAGGGGCTTGGCATATTTAGGCGAACCCCCTGGCCACAAGGCCTGCTAAGATAGGCCAGGCCAGATTGTTCCAAGGCAAATCACCCCTTCATGGCCTTGAGCCGCAAAGGCCCGAAAGCCATTCTTGGAGGATCCTTTCATTCCTTTATAACAATGCCCAGGTGCTCACCATTTTCAATTTCCTGATTGTGCTACCCTGCCATAGCAAAGGCCAAGCCTCTGTTTAGGCCTTCGCCCCCACCAAGCAGTCTAACGCCACCAGCACCCTTCACCTCATATCTGCAATAAATATATTGTTGCCCTTGTTAGAGTGGTGCACCCTGTCCCCCCTATACAGGTTCACTAACTCAACCCATATATCAGGGTGCAACAAGAAGAGGCCCAAGCCACCTTCCATGGCATTTTTGAGCTGCCGATTGGCATTTCCCCTGGGCTACACCACACTTGGCATGGTAACATTGCAGACAAGACCAGCTGCACCCCAGGCAACTGGTCCGCAATTTCTGCCAAATGAGCCTTGGCCTGAATGACTAGGGCTTTACCTTTGACCAGACCCAGGTCATTACCGCCAAGGTATATCACTAGCACGTGAGGAGGAGGTCCATGCCTCTCCTCAAACAATAGTGGCATAAGCCCAGGCCAGTGCATGCCTCTTTGGCCAAGCCTCTCGACCTCAGCCCAATCTCTGCAGCCCAACTGGGAGCCGATGTGCATCCTCTTGGCTCGGTGAGCGGTCCAAAACACTATGCTGTGGCCACAAATAAGCACTCGGCTCTTCCCATAGCAACCAGCAGCATCTAAAACAAAATCCAGGTTAACACAAAACAAGGGTGGGCATCCAGGTACAACAATAATTGATCCTCCCAATTATACTAAACTGGAGGAAGGCAAACTTAGACTTTACAGGTCCAGACATACATCTTATAGCATGCTGACCTCCACCTGCCTAGTTTCTGAATGTCAGCTACCGGATACCCCATGGCCGCAGCAGTGGAAGCCGCCCCGATTCTAAAAGAATGAGTGCCAAATTCAAAACCACCAAGAACCAAAGCCTCCAGAGCTTTCTTGGTAATTGCCCAAAATTTAAATTTTGTTAATGGAGATCCATCCCTATGTAGAAATAGAAAACCCTCAATCCCACCTGTATACTGAGACTGACTCATCATTGAGTGATTTCAGCTCATACCTTTACTAAGTGATTTCAGAAAGAGAGATACAGGGCAAGCCCGCGGGCTGCCTAAATGCATAACAAATGACTCCACCCAAACAGACCCCACACCCATGATTGACTTATTTACATAATTCTACATTTGATAGGGTTCCTCTAGGATCCTGGTCAGCCGATATTATAGGGGCCCAGTGGGCCTTTTTTTTGGGGGGGGGGTTGCTTTCCTTGTGTAGTGTTCTGGCCCACCCTCTTAGTTGCAAGCTGCTTCTTAGGAGCCATGCTGCCTATAACAGATAAGCCGGCTGCCCACTGCAAAGGCCTAAAATGGCCACCAATTCACTTCTCTAAGATGGCTGCCACTTCTAGTCACCTAAAATGGCCACTGCTCACCCAGGTGGTATTGGTAGTGATTGGGGGGGGGGATTGAACTGGCCCACAGAAAGTGCAGATAACCAACTACGGGAAGGAGGCAGCCTTATGACGCTGCCTCCCACTGCCCAGCCTATATTTAAAGGCCCCCAAATTGTTAAACAGCTGCCCCATATAGGCCACAAGCCCTCCCTAGGCCCTGCACCTATCTAGCCACCCCAGGCACCAAAATGGACACTGCAGGCCGGTTCCACAAAATGGCCGCCAAACCGCCACCTGAACCAAAGAAGGTCTGTAATTTAAAATGGGCAGCCAGCTGGTACTCCCTGCTTCTAAAACATTACTGTCCTTATCTTAATAACTACACAGGTACCAGTGCAGCAGTCCAGCTTTCATCATAGATGGAGGCAGAAAACAAACGGCATTTACCTTTATTGTGTTCCAGTGCCAATGCAGAACACCCTGTTTTGGCAGAAAGTAAAGAAAAGGCCACCACATCAGTCATCTGAGTTCCCTCCAGCCTTCAAATATTAGAAGTTAGAGGTCTTGATGGTCAGGAGCAACAAGGAGATTCTCATGCAGGTGTTACTTTTGCTCTGGCAGGTGCACATCAATAGCTATCACACTTGGACTTGCACATTGTGGATTGTGAAAGTGTCAAACATTTCCTGATTTTGAGTTTTGGTATTTACTTGGGTTTCTCTTTATATAGTACTTGATTGCCTGCTGCCTGGTTGGTTTTATTATTTGTTGCCATTCTCCTGTTCCACTAGTGGCTGAAGAAAACAAAATTAATTGAACTGAACATGGAAGTTTGGTGCACTGTGCTCTCTGAACAGTGCCATTGGTATACAGCAGGTCTTAAGAGACACTATCATGGGTACATTTCAAAGAGGCAAAAAGATTTGCTATTATCTATGCATTAGCAACAAATTTGTGAACTGATAGTACTCAAGAGAGAAGCAAAATACAGAACTGCAAGAATTAATGTGAAAGTAATTATAATTTTATACCTGAATGGAGATAAACAGGCTCCACATTAGATACAGTTATCTCAGTCTTAGAAAGTGATGGATAGCTTTGTAATTTTTTTCTTTCCAACCTAGCCAGCTACACGGAGATAATTTCTTTGAAAAGCATTAGGCATTGAGAGAAGGGGGGAAAGCCACATGATTGACTCATGTATTTTAGAGAATGTTAAAAAGGCTACACTAATTCCCTAATTTAGTAAAATTAAGAAGTAGCTGAGGCAGTCTATCTTTTTATGGTGGGAACTCATTTGTCAGCCTAATGGATACTTAAATAAATTTTTCTCTAATGCTACAGAAAGCTTTTGTATAAACAAAGAATGTTTGGAGATGTGAAAAAGAAATTCAACAAATAGAATCACCTTGGAAGAGATGATTTTTTTTTATCAAGATTAGGAGTATCAGAGACAATAATGGAGTTTCAGGATGCTCCTTATTATCCTTACTTGAGACTGAATGCCCGCATCCTCTACTCAGTGTCTATAATTGCAGATATTATCTGTCATAGGAATCTGTGTTGAGTCAGAATATCCTTCCAATTCTCTGTGTTATAATAAGGTCTTTCAGGCTATATTAACCTAGAAGAGCATCATCAGGAATTTTTGCTTTGCTGGGGTTCAGTAATATCCCTGTTCAAATGGAATCAAACTATATCTGTTCTTCCAGTCTGCTGATCCCAGTCATGCAAGCTATTTCTGTCGGTCTACCTCTGTTGGCAACCAGATGGTGACAGGGTTAGGTGATAAAGTTTGTTACACAACCCTCAACAGTAGCTTTTGGTGAAGCACAAGGAACTACTTGGGAAGTCAAAAAAGGGATAAAGATTGAGTCTTTCAACCAGCCACTATAAAACATACCCATGTATGAATTTGTGCATTTACTTCATTTATTGTCCATGTTTCTCACAGAGAAAAATGAAGATTATGCAAATACTGAACCTGAACACTGGGTTCACAGTTATTTTTTTGCAAGCTATGAACATTTAAAAAGAAATTTATTACAGAAGATGACATATACCTAGACAATGCAACCAAACAATTGAACCATCGCAAAATGTACTGATGTACAAATGCTGTCTGGGCACATATGTCTCAGGAATTTAACGAAGCCAAGTGAGTGCCACTTCCAATAGTCTGCACTGATCCACGACAACTGGGGAAAAAATATTAATTTCCCTCTTTATAGTAATTTCCTTCTTTATGTATACAGGTGCTTCCCTAAACCTGTATTTTAGAACTTCATTATTATGAAATGACTCAGGCAATTGACACGATTGTGCTTAGGCACCCTTTCACAGGTCAACAAGCCCAGGCAGCCCCTTGGGTTACTGAGGGGCTGTGGATGATAAAAAGACAGGAGAGACAGCTAGAGCAATGGTAGCGAAAGACTCAGGACGAATTTGACAAGGCACAGGCTGGAGCTGATTTGAAAGCAAAGAAGCATGGTGCAGACTTACCTGGGCACCACTATTGCTGCTGGTGGGGGGGGGAAGGGCAAGGCAGAAAGA
>NW_015175989.1:477924-511027 GCF_001447785.1 Gekko japonicus | reverse complement strand
AGCTTCTTGGCAAAGAATCCTATCAAGATACTTATTTTTTTTCTTTCTTTCTTACTCTGCTCCTGTGACCTACAGGTCTTGAGTAGTGTTTATCAAACATAAATGGGAATATGAGGAATTCAGGACAGACAGGGCCAATATCTGTACTACAAGGACAACTGTTCTCTTGTAAGTTGCCCAAATTCTCAGGGCCTGAACTAAAAATTTAGCTAAAGTGAGTATATTTTCTACTCTTGAATCTGCTAATAATTTAGAAACAAGGGTATCTGCTGAGGACTCAGTCCACTGTTGTGTCAAAGGTTTAATCCATTTCTGCCTTGCCAGGGACATTCAAATAGAACATGTCTTACAGATTCAATAGCACCTAAACCACAGCTACAATATCTGTTTGAGAACGGTATGCCCAATATGTGGCCTTCAGAAACTGCAGAAGGTAATGCATTTAATCTTGTGAACATAATTGCTCATTTGTACTTTGGGACTATTAAGCTAAACAAATACTTTAGAATTGTAAAGCTTGGGAGAATCCCCATATGAAGGGAAGAGCAAACCTGCCTAGCTCTGCATATGGTACTATTTGTGTCAGTCTTCATAATTAGTTTTTTGATGGTTCTACAAGCTAAAGGCCATCCTGGAGCAGCAATTGCATTTTCTGAACATTGTATGACAGTCAGTTTTTCTTCTATTGCTTGGTTCCATCTTGCTTCATATGAAACAGCTGTTATTCTCAGATAATATTATTTTGAGTCTCATATTCAGTGCCAGAATCCTAGATCTAGCTTCAAAGGAATATCAGTCCAATTCTAATCTGAGGGCAGTACCTGCCACATACTTTGGCATTCCACAGATTTGACATAAGAACTGTGTTAGTGGTTAATCTATGGTCTCATTCATTTTATGAATCCAGACTGCTGCTCCACACAATAATTGAGGTAATGCTTTGGCATTAAAAGCTGTAATTGCAGCTGGGAGGTATTGTCCACCTTTTCTATAGAATAACCATTTTATTGCTGCACCAGAGCAAGTTACTGATGCCATAACAGCCTTACATTGGGGTTTCCAAGTTAGATGGGCAACAGATTACTCTGAGGTACTTGAAGGATCTAAGCAGTTCCAACTTGTTGCCCTCTAGTTTATAGCTGCAGTCTCTTCTCTGTTTTGTAAAGACTAATATCTTCAATTTGGCAACATTAATTGTCAGACCATGCTTCCAACAATAGTTTGAGAAGGATTGTGTTGATCTTCGGAGCCCAATAGAAGAGCATAATACCAAAACTGCATCATCTGCATATAGTAATATAGGAATTTCTAAAGCTCCAAGTTTTGGTAGATAGCATTGGTCTTGTTTAAGAGTGGGTGCTAGATCATTCAGGAACAAATTAAAAAGAAGTGGAGACATTAGGCACTCCTGCTTAACACCAGATCTCATAATAAATATTCTTGTGGTTTGTCCAGCAAGCCACCTACAGTACTTTTCTAGTGCACGCTGATGGCTCATGTTTGTCTCATTTCCAGTTTTCCAGCATTCTGAGAGCATGTGTCATGGCTCTAGGTCTCCACATGGGGAACTTTGGTGTGCACTTTCCATATTGGAGCAGTCACTCTGGCTTCAGAGATAGGGTTTTCTGCAGGTCAGATCAGGGCCATCAGCCACTGGTGCTCATCAGCATTTAAGGTATACATACACCCTAAGTTATGAAACCATATGGCTAATGTGTTTGTTTTCAGTTTTTGTAGGTTTAAGGAAATTGGTTTTGATTGTTGGATACAGCATCATGTTCTGGGCAGGTGCCTATGCATCATCTTGTGGCTGGGACAGCAAATTGGTTAACCACGTTGCACAAGCACAAACTGTTTGCAAAACTTTCTAAGTGCGAGTTTCATAAGACACACATTGACTTTTTGGGATATTGTATCTTGGAGAGGGGTCTGGAGATGGGTCTGGGAAAGGTGTGAGATGTATTGGGGTGGGGGGTACCCCGCACCCGACCACAGCTCCAATCCTTCTTAGGATTCGTGAACTTTTACAGAACCCACAGCCAACAACGGAGTACACACTTCTTTAGAAAGGTTATACTTTTATTGAAGAGCCATAGATGCATTAACATAGTCACTGTTAAGAATAGCAGTTGCCTCTTGAACCTAATGAGATATGGGGCATTCGTATGCACCCCCCCCACTGCGCTGGCCAATTAGGCACCCTCCCGCGCGGGGGCTAGAGCCAGCAAACTGTTACTATGCGAAGCTGGGAATTGTGCAGCTCCCACGGCTTGCCTGGAAGGCAGACAACACACACCGCCACCTGGAAGGCAGACAACACACACCGCTTAGAAATAAGCATTTCAGCGCAAAGCAGAGAGAAAGGAATGTGAAAGCAATTTACACAGACACTGAAAGAACATCCCAACCCCCATGGCAGCATAGCTGACAATTGGGCCTCAGGAACAGTCTGCAAGATACCTGGATGGGGCATAGAGGAATGCACTGGCTGGCCCCCCTTTCAACCATCTTGAGCCAAGTGTTCCAACAAGGTCCTCCGGATGCTATCATCATTCAGCTCAGCAAGAATGACCTTCCCACCCCAAAGGGAGATATACTGGCAAGAATGATTGCCGCTGATCTTGAGATCCTTTACTCCAGGCTACCTGGGACAATTCTGCTGTGGTCTGGTTTGCTGGGACATTGGAAATGGCAAGGTGTGATTGTTAGTGTGTAAGCTTCAGCACAATGATCAGGAAGATCTACCTGACAGCTGACAGCTGCACTGAACCAGATTCAGCCGGTTTGGACTTGGCAGAGGCAAGCCAAGTCACCATGAGTCAGCACTGATCTGATTGGCTGACCAATGTATATATGTGATTGTGTATCTCTGTATGTTCTCTCATGGATGGTGGATGGTGTCTGGTGGAGCAGTTTGATGGAGAGCTGTATATTCTGTAAATAAATTCCTGTATATAGTAAACACTGGACTGTCTCAGTGTGGTTGACTATTGGAAAGACTCTGGTAAGTGGAAAGACTACTGGTGAGTACAAGTGTGACTGAGGTGCTGGTTCAACTTTCCAAACGCGCTGCGCGACAGTGATCTCACCAGAAAAGGTGGACTTACCCAGATGCAAGGTCAGCAAAGCTGCAGCACAGGTCATTGATACTTTGAGGAGGTGTGTCATTTATCACCAGCCCTCTTCTGTGCAGATGGGGTGCACCTTTCAGAATAAGGGATGGGCATCTGGCTCCATGAGATTCAGAATGGGCTTTTGATTTTGTTGCAGGTTTAGGAACAAGCAAATAGTGCTTCCTCATACATAAGGGAGAGGGGTATATTTTCTTCCAGCACTGTCCCTCACATCTGATGAGGTTCACTCTAAAGCAGTTTGATCTTGGCACATGCGTGGCATGGTGCAATGCTGGGCGGATTTTCGGAACGCTCTGAAGCTGCCCGAACCCTCCAAGAACCGTGGACAGTGTGACCTTTGCGATCGCACCACCCGTTTAGATCTCTGGCAAACAGGCGTACAGAGATCAAGGCTGTACCTGAGGGTATTTCAACCCTAGGTAGCCTGAGTTTCAGGCTTTGCGGATAAGGAAGAGCTACTTCCTTTCCAGGAGCAACCAGAACCTGGACCGTAGTCCTTGAAGGGTGTTGGAATTCCGGGGGGATCAGTCCCGTTTTCCCTTGGCAGACCCAACTGCGCCAGATAGTGAGGTTTTCCCTACTGGAGAACTTAGCTCCTAGGGACGGGACGGCTACAGCGCGCAGCTTGTGCCGATCCCGTGCGAGTTGTCCTCAGCTCGCTTCGGGGGAGGGAGAATATTACGGGCGCAGCCTCTTGGCTGGGCACCGAAGTCGGGGAGCGTTTTAAGGAGACAGGGGTTTATATGTTCCTGCGTGTATGTAGTGCTTGTGCAACTGGGGGTCCCTAACCAGGTCCTCTTCGTAGTCGCGCCTCGGTGTCCACCCACAACGATAGGATCGGAGCGCGAAACCGAGGATGCTCCTGGGTTTAGAGGGAAAGGGGTAGAAATCCCTCCCGCAGTACAGATGCCACTAAAGGCCAAGCACGCAGACGGAAACCTCTCACACTTCCCTACGCTAGAGCGTCCAAACGACCAGATCGTTTCTCCACGTTTTGGGTCCTTCGGAACCGAATGGTTGGGTACCGGTTCCGAGGGGTCCAAAGGTCGCCTCACACGGGGCACCAGATCTGTTATGCCAACTTCTCCAGGAAATTCCTGGAGACCCAATCCAAGTTATCTACCAAGGAAAATTGGGTGTTTGTGGCTGTGCGTAAGTTCTATACCAGTCTATACAGAGGTCGGATGGCGAATGAGACGCTCGGCTATATCCCAGGAAGTGAGACAACACGCTAGTCCTTAAATAAATGTTGTCTTTACTAAAGGTTTTTCATCAGGCATACAAAATCGGAATCACACAAATTCATACAAGCTCCTTAGTTACAATAGTACATTAGAACAATTACAGCATAGAAAATAACAAAAGCATCAAAATGGGGATGACACAATGGGGCACGGCTATACTCATCTGAGGTCCAGCTGAGGAAGAACTCTCCTCCTTGGAACGCTGGGCAGCCGAAATGCAGCAGCTTGTGAACTCCAAGGCACACAGGTAGGACCAGCCAAACCACGTGTGAGCTCTCTGGGTCGCGACTCCGGAGAACTTAGGTAGTAGAGTCACTTGTAGCACCTTAGTGCACTGCTATGGGGAGGGTGGGTTAACCAGAGAGACAAAGGAGAGTTTCTCCTTAAATAAACTCTTTTTGGGGCATGTGCTATCCAGCCATAAACTATCAAACCCGTCCTCTAAACTATCACTACTGGATGAAGAGGGGGTGACGAGGGGATGACGAGGGGATGACGCTCTCCTGAGGGGGGGTGGCAATATGCAGATCCTACTCCTACATCAAAGGTGCCTTTTGGCAAGGTGTGAATCTTCCGTTCCCATGGACACCTCTTGATTTGCAGATCTGGTTCCTGCTCCAAAGCCATAAACGCTATTGTCTTTAGATCTCCAAACCAGATTAAGGGAGTAGGGTCACTTGCTCTTTCCATTCCAAGAATGCCGGGGTTCGCTGGGGATTTTCCATAGCTCTCCAAGTGGGTGCAATGGCGCGGTGTCTTCTCCATCCCAAAGAGTCATGGGATACATTCCAGGGACGCACATGGTCCGTATGTGCAACGGCAGGCCCAGGCCAGCCTATTTCTAGGCAAGCATGAGATGCAGAACAAAGCAACACACAACATACAGCAATCCCTGAATACATATTGCATAGGTATTCATGCTAGAGACACACATAAGCAGCATCACCACTATACAGAAATACAAACATAAGCTCATATAGTTACACTTGGCTTGACTGTGTTATGATACCAAATTTAACTTTAAGTCATGTCTATGTTCTTGTTTATGTCAGTGTTTATATATATGTCTTATTATGCTTGAAAACACAAAATATATATATTAAAAATAAATAAATAAAGCAGCTTGATCTGAAGGGTCTTTTAGGGGGGTTGCCACTGGAATGGGGAGAACTTAAAAAACCATGCATAAGTAACAGCACCATGGGCTACGCTTTCAGTTCCATCTATTGTGGGTATATGGATTTTTAAAAGTCTATCTGATGCATACATGAGGTCTTAATTTTGAAATGAACTTAGTAATGATAAGCATTTACACATTGCTTCTGAAGTGTTCAAAGTACTTTATGCACATCATCTTGTTGCAGCCCTTTGAACAATCCTATAAAGCAGAGGAAGGGCGCCTCTTATCATGGCCTAATGGGATCAGTATGCAACGTTACCGCCACCGGCACTTTATCTGTTATCTGTTATGTATATGAGTTTTATGATGATGCATTGTGTTTAATGCATTTGTGTTTTAATGTAGTTCAACTTTTTAAATGTAAGCCGCCCTGAGGCTGCCTCAGCAGGACGGGGGGGATACAAATAGAATTAAATAAATAAATAAGTAAACATTGGTGGGAGTGCGGCAGGATCCATCTTGCTCTGTGGCAGTTTGGACATTGGGATGGATCCTTTTGAGGGGGAGGCTGGGCCTACATGTCCACCTCCCCCAGTTTGGGAAATCTCTTAACCGATTTTAGGGGTGGAGCCTATCAACCGATTGCCCAGTCGGGGGCTGCCAGCCGGCTTCCACCACCAGGTGGCTGGCAACTACATGGATCCTGGGGTCTTGCCACCCCTGGTGTCACCCCTCCCAGCAGGCAGGCTGGGGGGATTTTGGTTGTCGGGCAGCAGGCAGGTCGCCCAATGCTGAATCCATCGCCATGCTGTACCAATGCTTCTTTGGCTGTCTTCAATAAAAAAGCTGTGGCCATTTTTCACCAAGATACGTGTCTCTGTGTTTTCCTTCCACTGCATTGCCCCCATTAATACCCCCTGACCCTGCAAACGATATTGTTCCACCACCATTTTCCCATCACTATTGCATCCACACAATGCAGACCTGCTGCAGAACCCTTTTAGGTGTTCAAGTGTATATTGGGTTCTGGCCAATGGGAGGAGGTGGACTGTTCTGTGACCCACTACTTTATTTCTTTTATTTATTTATTTATTTATTATTTTCGATTTATATCCCACCTTGCCTGCACTTTGGTAGTGAAATCGGTCTTATCCATTCCGACTTGGACTCCACATTAGCAACAACAGGATTAGATGGTCACAGGGTGCTGATTTGTCCAATTGGTGGGATACCTTTCAGTTTGTGCAGTCTGAAGATGGGGACAGAATTATGGGAAGTTTGAGACCTACCATCTGTCTGTAGGACCTTTGCCCCTCCTGGCGGCTTAAATTTGCCCAGGGAAGGGGGGCTTGCGGACTGGGTCCAGGAGTCAGTAAATGCCTTCCTGCAAGATGAGGTGGTTGCTCCTGACTTGAAGCAGGTAGTGGTACATCTACTTCTAAAGAAACCTACTCTGGACCCAAGACTTGAATAACTGCTGTCAATTCTCAAGTACCATTCTTGAGCAAGGTGAATGAACAATGATGGCTGGTCAATTTCAGGGATTCTTGAATGAAGCAGGTTGTTTGGATCCATTGCAATGTTTCCTGGCCTGGTTGTGGGACTGAAATGGCCTTGGTCATCCTGGTGAATGACATGTGCTGAGAGATGGACAGGGGGAGTACAACCAGGTTTTCTTGGATCTCTCAATGGCTTTCAGTACTATTGATCATAGTATTATTTTATACTTCTGGATTGCCTTTCAGGACTAGGAATGGGAGGCACTGTTTTGCGGTGGTTCCGGTCCTACCTTGAGAGTGTGGTGCTGGGAGACTGCTGCTTTGCCCCTTGCCTACAGGGTTCTCCAAGGTTCCACCTTGTCCCCCATGCTTTCCAACACTGGGAGGGGTCTGAGATTTGAGCTGAACTGCCACCAATATGCAGATAACTCACAGATCTATCTCACACTATCAGCAGATCCCAGGGAAACTGTGGAAACCATGAATAGGTGCCTGGAGGCAGTTTTGGAATAGATAAAGGTTAACAAGCTGAAATTTAATCATGACCAGAGATGCTACTGGTGGGGGAAGGGTCTGAACCAGGAAACGGATGGGGGTGCCTTCCCCTTAAAGGAGCAGGTTTGTAGCTTGGGGGTGTGCATGGACCTCCTGAAGGATGGTGGCCAGGGGTCCCTTTCAGCAGCTTTGGATGGTGAGCTAGCTGTGGCCCTTTCTGGGCAGAAAAGATTTTGCCGGTGTGGTGCATGCCCTGGTAATGTCTACATTAGATTACTGCAATGTGCTGTATGTGGCACTGTGCTTGAAGACTGTCCAGAAGCTACAGTTGGTACAGAATGATGTAGTCAGAGTGTAAACTGGTGTGGGTCATAGGGACCATACCACTCCAGTCTTGTTCCATCTACACTGGCTTCTAATTTCCTTCTGGGCTTAATTCAAGGTACTGCAACTTACCTTACAGCCCTGTATTGCTCAGGACCAACATACTAATATACCTTAAGAACCACCTCCTCCCATACGAATTTATGTATATACTCTGGTCATCTTTGGAGGCTCTGCTTTGATTGCTCCTGCTCTCTGAAGCAAAACAGCTGGCAACCAAGGTGTCAATGTGGCAAATGGGGTTCAATGAGGCTAAGTGCAAGGTGATGCACATTGGAGCCAAAAATTCTACATATAAATACACATTGATGGGGTCCAAACTGGCAGAGACTGACCAAGAGAGAGATCTTGGAGTTGTAGTAGATAACTCAATGAAAATGTCTAGACAGTGTGCAACTGCAATAAAAAAAGGCCAATGCTATGCTTTGATTATAAGGAAGGGAATTGAAAACAAATCAGCTAGTATCATAATGCCCCTGTCTAAATCAATGGTGCAACCTCATTTGGAGTACTATGTACAGTTCAGGTCACCACACCTCAAAAAAGATATTAGAGCATTGGAAAAAGTGCAGAAAAGGGCAACTACAATAATCAAAGGGTTGGGACACTTTCCCTATGAAGAAAGGTTAAAATGCTTGGGGCTCTATAGCTTGGAGAAACGATGGCTGAGAGGTGACATGATTGAGGTTTACAAGATTATGCATGGGATAGAGCAGATAGAGAAAGAAGTACTTTTCTCCCTTTCTCACAATACAAGAACTTGTGGGCACTTAGAATTGCTGAGCAGTCGGGTTAGAACAGATAAAAGGAAGTAGTTCTTCACCCAAAGAGTGATTAACACATGCAATTCACTGCCACAGGAAGTGGCGGCGGCTACAAGCATGGACAGCTTCAAGAGGGAATTAGATAAGTATATGGAGCAGAAGTCCATCAGCGGCTATTAGCCACAAGGTATAGATAGGAACTCAGTCTGGGGCAAGTGATGCACTGTATTCTTGGTGCTTGGGGGGGGGGCAACAGTGGGAGGGCTTCCAGTGTCCTGGCCCCACTGCTGGACCTCCTGATGGCACCTGGTATTTTTGACCACTGTGTGACAGAGTGTTGGACTGCATGGGCCATTGGCCTGATCCAACATGGGCTTCTCTTATGTTCTTAAGTTGTTGCACCAAAATGTTGGAACTCCCTCCCCAGAGCAATTTGTCTATCTCTATCAAGTGAAGTTTTTTTTTTGTTTCATCTGGCATATTCCCAGTAATGGTTATCAGCCCTCCTTCCAGTGTTGTTTATGTTTGTAATTGAATTATTTTGTGATTTTTAACTGTACTTTTAATTCTTTAGCTATGTTAATGTTTGCTGCTTTATAGACCCTGATCGAGTGATAAGGAGGCATAAAAACGTTTTATATAAATAAAATATTATTTCAGGAACAAAGGGGTCAGCAGTTTTGTATGTTTCTGTACCCCAGAGTAGCAGAGATAATTTTCTTTCATGGATTCCCTACTTATGGACAACTTTACCATAAATACAGCTGTCCAGATTCACTGTGTGTGCGTGTATAAAGTGCCGCCAAGTCACAGCTGATTCATGGTGATTTCATAGGGTTTTCAAGGCAAGAGACATTCAGAGGTGGTTTGCCTTCCTCTGCACAGCCAATTCCTTGGTAGTCTCCCATCCAAATACTAACCAGACCCAAACCTGCTTAGCTTCTGATATCAGGCTAGACCAGACCATCCAGGTTAGGTGATTCATTGTACAATCTCCTTAATAAAATTCTTTTAGATTGCTGTGTAAAGAATATAATCCCATGAAGCACATTTCACACTTGGCAAAAAATTAAAATAGGGAAATATATTCACAAGTTAACTAATTGGAGATTGGACCAAATCTATTCTACTCTGTAATATCAGTAATACTGATAGTTAATTATTAACTGCAGTCACTAATCTCTGGAATCTTCGGGTTGTTACACAATACTGAATAACAAATGACTCTTTAGCAGATACACATCATGATTTCAGATCCTCAAGGCATGCTCTTGTGCTGATCAGGGCTTTGTTCTCATTGCAGGCAAAAATACAGTTAAGATAGGCTGACAAAACGTGTGATCCACCAAGCAATGTGCCAGCTCTGCCTTGTGGCCTGCCAGGTGATTGGCAACAAAAAAGACAGGGAGACGATTTTTCCTGAATCCCTCTTCCCATTGTAGACCTCCGGTTTCTCTGACACATACGGGCTGCAGTCACACATACTAAATAATCTACTTTCAGTCCACTTCCTTCCAGTGCACTTTCCAACTGGATTTTACTGTTTGAAGCAGAGACAAGTGAGCTTGGTCTATCTTGCTTGCAAAAGCAAATAGTCCTCATGGTAAAAACGTAATTCAGTTCACACCACTTCTTCAGTGAATCTGACATACTTAATAGACTTGGCATCACTGAGAAACTTTATTTAATAGGTACACAGTGCAGCTGTATATCTTTCCCATTCCACCAAGTGGAGGGGCAAGCTATGTTCATGAAGTCATTTAAGTCAGCAGGGAAGCCTCCAAATACACACATGACTCCAGTCAGAGAGTTTTTCATCAGCAGTCATGATGCTGATATAGCAAAGAATAAAATATATTGCATGAAAAATATGCTAGAGATCCATTCAGAAAAAAAGCAATAAGACAATCTATTATATAAGTTTCCTATTGCTTATACCAGCTGACTAGCTTCAAAGCGCGTTCACTAAAATACTGTATTGTATTTTATACTGTTGTAACCTGCCCTGAGCCCGTTAAGGGGAGGGCGGGATATAAACCCAAATAAATAAATAATACAATCACTTTTATGAAGATTCAAAAAATGTTAAATTAGGGGATCATATGATTTATTAAATTAAGGGGACATGTGTGTACATTGGGCACATATGTTAATTTCATTGTAAAATTGTATAGGCTTTCTCCCTCTGAATATTCTCTCTGTGTCTTGCTTTCCGTAAAGTTAACTCAGAGCTCATTGCAGTACGGAAGAGTAGGATGCAGAGTTGACTCAAAGAAGGTAACTACTGAAAACAAGATTTAATTTATTTTACAGTTGTACAAGTAACAAAGCAATTCAACTCCTGTACACAACATAACAATAAACAGCATCAGACAAGATGATCCTGACAGAATACATCTCAACAGTGCACACAAATGGGACCCAGGTATCCTCAATAGCAGTAGTACTTTCAGGAAGGCTGGCTTGTATAAACTCGCTCCTTCACTAAATCAATTGTGCTTTTGCCTGTCCAGGATAACAGTGATCTTTTTTCAAGGAAGAAGGGGAAAATATGAAGAATGTGAAGTTGCAGGGTGTTATTCCACAATTATTCAATATGTATGCATCCCCTTTATACACAAATGAGCTTTTTTGGCACTTTTCTAGGTCAATAGTCTCAAGACCTTCTACTAAACTCATCTCGCTTATGAAAGCCTATTTAGGAGTTCAGCAAGAAAGATGCTGAAAGGGATACCGAATGAAACACCTTGGTGGCTGTATGCTATTGCATTTCCACTTGGATGCTACTCACTGAATTATAGCCTAATCCTTGAAGATCTTAAAAGGCTACATAAAATGTATGCCCAGTGAAATCAACAAATATTATGATGTAACTAGTATCTGAAGTCACCACAAAGCAAACTAATTGGAAGGAATCCTTGTTTTTGCCATGGATGGTGCACAACAAGATATTAACTTTATATATTTCTATTGATCTGCATATTGAAAACCCATTGTTTTCATCAAGTGCAGTTGATGATTTGTGTCTGTGTGTATGAGAGAGAGAGGTGTGTTGTTTTATAAGACAGCTAGCTAGCTGAACTGGCTAACCATCTCTTGAAATGTTGAACAGACTTCACATTTGAGAAAGAAAATCAGAAAAGGAGAATTCCTCCAAAGCAACAAAGCAAATATATTATCTATATATCTTCATTAATCTCAGGAACTCCAGAGCTCCTAATAAAATAAAATCCACATGAATTATAAAACATTGGTTTATGGATTACAAACATTCACAAGAAACTTATCTGAATGAAAACAAATTCCCTATCTTACTTTGCATTTGTAAACAGACTATTCCTATAGTTTTGCTGTGAGAAAATAGATTTTGTCCCATGTCAGTGATAGTGCTGGCCAATAATGATTGAAAAGCTATGGAAATAGTTGTTCATGGTAGCAGTGGGGCACAAAAAGAGGTTATGGAAAAGAATGAAAATTGTACACATCATGTCTACTACCTCAGAACAAATGTTACTACAATTTGATGAGCATGCAAGTCCCATTCATATTACTCAATGGATTCTGTGGAGTACCTTTCTTCCTAGGAACCTTGGAGCCAATTCACAGCAAGGAATGAGAATTTCAAATGACTGCAAAAAGAAATTATTTATATTCTGCCTAGTGGCTAATAGAAGCCCTCAAAGAAACTAAAGAAAACTTTTTAGAATGGCACCTATATTTTCACTGTTTACAGTGAAAAAAAAAGATAAGAGGTTCAGACATACACAGAAAAGATTAGACATGACATAAATTATGCTGTATGAAATAAGTGTCACCAGATTTCGTACCAGTGAAATGCAGAAGTGCTGCCCTATAGGCCAAACTTCTGCATTTGTACCTCATCTACCTGAAAATATGCAAAAGCACCAGGTCTCTGACAAATAAGGTGGCATGGCATGTCTTGGACTCTACTTAATAGGTGTGGGGGGGATTGTAGATGGCAGTGACCAACTGACCATAATATAGCTGATGAGATACTTTGATTTATGGACAGTGTCATAGGAGATGCAAGCCTTGAAAAATGAAGGACAACAAATGAACCCACTCCTGTCTCTATCATTTAAATCTGATTCAGTCATCCTGATTCTTCACATCACTATTTCATTTACAGCAGGATCCTATGCATGCTTATCAGAAGTAAACTGATTAGAATTCATTAGGGTACTTGTGCATAGGATTCTAGCTTTACACTATGAAACTTTCTTTTATGTAACACAAGGCAAGATGCTTTCCTACATTCTGAATCCCAACATTTGCTGCTGAATTTAAAGTGGAATACTGAAATTTCCCTGAGATGGAAAATGTAAAATCAATGTTAATTAGTATATTTTAGCCCTTGGTTGGTTGTGGACATGTGTAAATAGCTCAGAAAAACAGCATTAAGGTTATGCAAGATGATCAAAAGGCACTAGTCCAGGGTGGTTTTTTTCCAAAGAAAGTGGTCTGTGAAACTGTACTATCAAGGACTGCCAGTCTCATTACATTGCTCTTAATGAAAAATATATTAAAAGGAAAAATATCCCTGCATAGTGACATAGATATTAAGCAACTCACAAAGATGTCTTTTAAAATGTTTCCCTAAAATGTATAAAATACTTACAGCCAATTCTAAGTGTTTTATTGATACATCTATTTCCTTATTGCACTGACATTGTTATCTTCATGTATGAACTACAAATACAAATTGAACTTGACCTCTGCGAGAAAGGTGATTGTACATAGTGAGGAGAGTGTATAAGAGATATTGTCAAAAGCATTATTGAAAACTATGCTAGATCTGAAAGACTGCAACCACACACGGAAACAGCATCAGGCTAGGACTGCGGACACCTGTGTTTAAATCCACAGTCATCTAGGAAGGTCACTGGATAACTATGGGACAGTAACTCTCTCCACTCTCAGCCTAACCAACCTCACAGGACAAAATGGAGGAGGGGAAAACCATGTATGCCATCCTCAGGAATGGAGGAAGAGACAGAAATGAATGGTGAGGAAAAGGTGGGTTCTGGATTAGGTAGTTTTGGGTCAGGACACTGATAGGAATGATCTTAGAATGAAGCCAGTTCAATATAATTGAAGCCCCAGTACTGCTATTGTATGGCTAACATCAGAAATTCATCCTATGAGTTTTGTTCATAAGTGAAATGATTGTGTTTGAGAAACTGGCGCTACCATTTCACCCTATCTTATTTACTTACTTACTTCATTTATATGAAATTTAGGCTGCATGGGAGATGAAGTAGCTTCCCTATAAAGCTCCAAGCTGCCCTCTCCCCATTGGCTCCTTTGAAAACGAGGCCAGTGCAAAATGCTCCACAGCATTACTGCTGTGAATTTCCCTTATTTCACATGGGGAACCTTGTACTCTATTCCAAGTTCTTTTCTCTTTATTTTCCTCAGTGGTTTTCTCTATTCTTACTTAGATGGACGAAACATCTGATAATGATGAAGTTATACTTTCCCCCTACTATCCTCAAATAATTCCTGAAGACCTGTAAGTCTGCAGACAGTGGATGCAAACCTGAGCCCATATTGACAATGATCCTTGCTTAAACTGCCACCATTAATAACTCTCATTATTAATCCATTCAGAACAAAACACACTAATAGAACTTCCCCCAAAAAATTAGAGACAGGATGAAAAGGCAAAGGGAAGTGCTCACCTACTGCATATCAGAATATTATTTTCCAGAAAAAAATGGGCATAATTGTCCAGCACTATGAAAAAATCATATTTCAGATTAAAGGATTTTGTAAATTAGTAAAATTTTGAGTATCATTCAATATGTCAACTATATTGGTTATTTCTAGTTTCCATTTCTGAGTAATTGCCTACTCCTGATTAACAAACGTTGTATCACAATTAAAGAACGAAGAGCATCTGTTTTTATTCAAGCATTCAAGCCATGTAGGAAAAAAAAGGCAAAGTCAAGTTAAAGAATTTGTCATTCAAACTAAACTTTGACACCAAGTTACAGTAAACAAAAATGACTGGAAACATTTTTCTCAGCAGTGCTGTGAGACAATACTAAATGTATATGTTTCTGTCATAAAAAGAAGAAAAATCTACATTGATTACAAAATCAGCATAATCTTTGGTACCAAAGGTAAGGGCACCTGCTTGTTAACTGTATCATCTTCATTTGCCATTAACAGAACAATCTTTCTTTAAAAATGGCTCAAACTACCACATTTTTTGAGAGCCTGTTTCTAACAGGATCAGCTACAAGCAACTATGAGTTTCTAAGACCTGGTCTATTAAGTTCCACCACTCAAAACAATGTCTGCAAAATGACTTATTCCCAACACTGCTACAAGGTACAGAGCTGAAAACCACACTGAATTTCTGCATCCCCTGGACATAACTTATGCCCTTGCTACACATTCTTTCCAGTGGATCAGGCGAATATGGAATGCCCCCAGGGTCCACAGAAGTAAAACCTGGTGATTGGCTTATATATTACAGCAGAGTCAAGTCATCATCTGAAGGCAGTTTCATCTGTACTGTATATACCAAGCCAATGTCAAACAATAAAATAGAATACAGATTTTAAAGTAATTGGGATTATTTTTTTAAAAGATCTTCTAAGACCACTTCTTGAGGATTACTTAAATTTTTCATATTATTATCATTTCAAAATCACTTAAGGGGTTCCAGTACCCATAGAAAATCAATGACAATTTTAAAAATAGGGAGAGAAAAAGAGAGAAAGAGAGAAAGAGGATATAATACAGAGTCAGGCAGTTCCCCAACTGAATGTAATTTTCTTGATCTTTCTGTTGTTATCCACTGCACCATCAATTTCGTTTTGATTTTTTTTGCCAAAAGATCATATTTCCTTAAGGTCAGCTCTCACCTCCTGGATGTTTCTTCTATTTTCTTGCTTGACTCTGAGGTGGCAGTTGGACAGCAAATCAGCTATTTGCTTCTTTAACAAGTGATGAATGCATTGTTGGATCTTGTAAACACTACTTATTTTATACATTCAAGCTTTGTTCTTAGTGAAAGTGGCACTTACTCGAACCATTGCACTCAAAATTTAGCACTTCAACAGGTAAAACATGAGCTGGGAATGGAGTTTTGATGCATTTCCTTGTTCTCCATCAGCTTAGCCCAGCACACTGGGGTACCTCCTCTGTATGGGCCCCACTGCTGTTCCACAAAATCTATATGGCAAAGCCCATATCCTATATGTCTCATTGTGCTTTATTGCTGTATGCATTTCCCTGTTGTCAATTTAAGTGCTCCTCTGTTATGCAACACATTTAAAGTTTTAAATTCTAACGGCATCCTGTGAGGACTAGCATTGGAAAAATATCGGTACTTTAGGTCATCATAATAATGATATTTGACTGATTTCCCATTAATATCCTTTGGGAAGGGCCAGAATCCATAGAGATGAATTTCATCACAGAACCTTGTAGCGAGTGTATACATCAGTAGTCCTGTGCTGGGTCGCTTGATGAAAACCTTGTTGGTCAGCCAGTAACTGCAAAACAAGGGAGAAAACAGAGGATAAGTGTGCTTTTTTGTTGTTGTTTAGCTTCTCTAAAAAGGGTAATAATTAGAAAAGTCTATGGCTCAGTGATGGGAGCATGTATGCAGTGCAAGCCCTGAAAACTCCAATTAAAGGTAAGCATTTTAGTTACTTTAGAAACAGCAACAACGACAACTTGGTTTTCAGGCATAAAAGGGATTTATAAAGGTAAAGGTAAAGGTTCCCTTGCTCGAAAGCCAGTCGAATCCGACTCTAGGGTTGCGGTGCTCATCTCAGTTTCAAAGCCGAAGAGCCAGCGCTGTCCGAAGACATTTCCGTGGTCATGTGGCCCGCATGACTAAACACCAATGCGCATGGAACGCTGTTACCTTCCCACTGAAGTGGTACCTAGTTATCTACTTGCAATTTCTTGCTTTCGAACTGCTAGGTTGGTAGGAGCTGGAACTAGAGACGGGCGCTCACTCCGTCATGCAGCACACTCGGATCTCGAACTGCTGAACTACCGACCTTCCACAGCCTGCAGTTCAGCGTCTTAACCACTTGGGCCATCGCAGTTCCTATAAAAGGGATGTATAGAACTACTCAAAACAGTTTAAACTAGTCTTACTGGGAAAGCCAAGTGCCTAAAACCTTGCAGAGCAACATCCAGTCAGAGCATACCATATTGGTCTAGCACCTAGGTTGACCTATTGTCCAACTCAACCTGAGTAATGTCCTTATATCTGTAGTTGTAGTTCTATGAACTGCTGCCCTGCTAGTTGATGCTAAAAATGCTTTTGCAGCTAACTGCAGTTGGCACTCAGCACCTTTACTTTACAATAAAACACAACTGGAAAATTGTACAGGGAAAATGTGCTTGAATCTATTGGGAACAGCCTCTGTTCAATGCTATTATTTGTGAGTTGGATTCATAATGTTTCTTTAGCAACCTGCTTTGCTGTTGCAACTCCCAATGCACAATGTCTTTGTTTTTCTTACTTTTTACCTCTCTGTGACATCATTTCAAATATAAGGTCCAAATGTTGCTGACCCATCCTGGGGCGCCGGGAGCAACATCGGATGACCGCCCGAACAACAAAAAAAGAACACACCACTTGGGTGCTGGTAGGTAGTCCCTCCCCTATACGAATTGTGGCCCTAGGTAGGATCAACTTGTATGTGTAAACCACCCAGAGACCCTTCGGGGTCAGGGGCGGTATATAAATCGAATATAATAAATAATAAATAAATAAAAGCAATAACATCAGTAATTCTTGCATACTGAACCTTTAAGTTGTCTTGAGTGCTATCTAGGAATTACAAAACTCAAGGCGCAATGTTCCCAACATGATGACATCACCCAGAAGTGATGTCATCATGTTGGGAGAGCTGCAAGGGACGCTCTGGTTTGACAGTAAATTTGCCTAAACTTGCCTAAAAACCATAGTTTTGCCCTCAACCTAGAGCATTGCTGGCATGACGTCATGATGATATCGCTTCCGGGTGATGTCATCACATTGGGGATACCCCAGAATGACAAGGGGACCTGGCAACCCTAGTAAATTATCTAGTATGTGAAAGCACCCAAGAACTTTAGGGTATGTATGCCATAATGTAAGTTGCTTGGAAGTATCTTGAAAGGGCTAGTGAATTACCTGTATCACTGCAAGCCTGGCAAAATGAGATTTTAATCTCAGGGATGCCATAACAGCTCCACCCATTTCCTCACTTGCCGATTCAAGGGCACACTAAATAACTCAGTTTCAATCCACTTTCAATCCACTTCGCAAATGGATTTTACTGTGTGAAATGGCAAAATCCACTTGCTAGCAGTTGCTGAAATGGATTGAATCTGCATCATTTAGCATGTCTGAAAGCACCCACTGCAGGATTATCTTCCTGTCCATGTGATATCTGGAGCCACTTCCTGTTCATGAGGGGAAGTTCAAGACTCAGAGCATTCTAGGAATAATTTCATAGTTTGCATCTCTGCTGTTTTCAGGTTTGATTTTACTTCTCCCTTGTTCAAACTGAATTTGTAATTCTTTATTTTCCATACTATTTTCTGTGACCAATTTTCCCTCATAAAAGGTACAGCGTTATGTAGATATGGACTGTATGTACAAACACATGACTAAAGATATACTGTATGTCAACAATGTATGACATGTGCATACAATATGAATGAAGAAATCTAATATTCCAAAGCAAATCAAAAAAACTATTGACAAAAATATGCACGGATATACAAAGCAACCAAACAGGGAACATCAGCAGTGCATTAGCAGGTCAGTTTAACTACCAGATGCAAAAACTGAGCACATGGACTTTGTACTCCAGCTGGAGTAAGCATGTGGAAACAGATACTTATGAGAAACCTAGGCTGAGGTCAGACTGGCAGTTTGAAGCGCAAGGGAGTCATGGAAAAAAGATCCAGCACAAACTGTTCCTGGTTTTCTGGGTCACACTGTGCTGACTGATGCAGGAGCATACCGGGGAGGAGGAGCAAGGGAGCGTTCGCACTGTTGGCCCACCCCTGGCAGAGGTGCGGCTGTAAGGTGCAGCTTTCTTTTTGATAATCCGGAGATATGTGCATATGTGCATAAACGCACAAGCAGTTGTGGCTTTCGGCATTCACACTTTGTTGGTACGGGATGACCAGGGTTTGCTACCACTTTCACCAGGTACTTTTTAAACTTGGGAGGCAAGCGCTACAAGATGGGCTGAGTATGGCTGGGGAACGCCTGACAGCTGTGCCTGTGTGAACAGCCCGTTTAATCCATTTGTGAAACATTTCTGGCACATGCCTATCTCGGGGCAAATTGCCAGTCTAAACTCAGCCCTAGGCTTTGTTAAAGAGGACTTTCTAGTTTATTAATGCCATACCATCAACCTTCTCTCAAGTTTCATCAGACTCTCCTGAATAGAGCAGCAATAATAATCTATTCTGCTAAATTTACCTTTGGTAGTCCTTAATCCCAGGTGAGCCAAATTTTTCAAAGCATGTATTGATGATTGAACTGCAGAAAAGCAAATGCTGAAGCAGAAGTGACAGATGGGGATGGGAAGAGGAGGATTGAAGAGGTGGATAAAGAAGTGAGTGTGAAACATTTGCTAATTTTAGAGTTGTTTTCTCCTGTGATTAGGGAAAAATAATCCTGACTATCAGCAAATCCTTCAGGAGATAATTAATGGCTGCTTTCCTACAGTATTTTGAAGAAACCTAAAGAAATATATTCTGCAAACAGACACTGAACCAAAACACTTGTCTTACTGAAGTTTGATTCCTTGGTGTGTGTTTTAATTCAAGCTTGCTGCTTTTTCACAAGTTTTAGTCAGAAACTCTTTTTATGTTTTATTTTCATTGGTTCTACAACATGAACCACTGGTAATTTCCCTTGACAGAAGACTGTGTAGCATGACATCCTTGCCTTCCCCTTTTTGCTGCAGTTTCAAATGCCCTCCAAAAGGCTGCTTCATGGGAGCAGCATATGAGGGGAGAGTCCACGGTCTCCCACAGGAGGATGGAAATTAGTGAAAACTGCCCTTCACTATTAGTGGAACTATTCTCTTGGATCCAGTCCCATATATGGATACTCTGTAATACATGTAAGAAACAATGTAGGTGTTTATCAGATCCATTTAAAACAGATTCACAGAGCCACAGAAAGAGAAATAATTAATAAAATGCTGCTGCATATTTAATATAATATTTATTCAAAAAGGAGAGTATACTGAAAGACAATCCCTGTAAAAAAGGGTATACTCCATTGTTCTTTTAAAATTACTGCACATGACTTGTATGCAGATTTACTACAGTTCCCCTAGTTTTTCTTGATGGTACATAGGAAGGAAATAGGGTAATAGGATATTTTCCAATGGATACTGAAATACTGTATATCCTGGAGAAAGAGATCACAAGCCTCTACACACATGCTCCTTGGATGGAAATCCAGTTGTTTCTCATGTATCTGTAGAGTTACTGCACTTCTGCTTAGCCTTCAGTGGTTCCTGTTTGAATACAGATTATGGGGTGCAAATAGCCCCACATGGTGACATTGTCCCAGGTTATGAACACCATACTGACCCCGTGACCAACCCTGAGAGATAACAGAAGGCAACATTTAACATCAGGAAACAAACCAGTCTGACAGAAAAGAAACTGAATTTCAAACTGTTTTTCATGTTCCTTTAGAAAACTGGCACCTCCAGTGAGGATATTCACGTTTACCTTTTAGCAGCTGACTAGCATGAAATGCCAACAATATGAAATGTCTCATCTTGACAAAATGAAGCTAAAGTTCAAGTCAGATAATTTGGTGTTTATTTTGGAGGGGAGAGATTCCTCCCTCCTTCTTGCACTTAAAAGAGTGGCATTGAAGGCATTATTAGCTGAGTTGAAGAGGTGACATGGTATCACCACAGGTACAAAAAGTTGACAGGAAAAAATTTATTGCCTGGGAGTCAAATTTAGCCTCTGCTCCTAATGGGCATCTTCTGGCTGAAGAATAATTCCCACAGGAAGATGAATTTGCCAGGCAAGTAGATATGCCTTGAGGCAGTGGCCTTGGCTAGGCTGGTGCCAGCACCAAGAGCAGACAATGAGGATCTGCTTCCCTACTTTTTTTTTGCTTGGACCCCTGCCTGGAGTGAACATCTGTTGATATTTTACTGTATATCTCCAGTGCTTAGTCCTGATAAAGGTTCATTGTGCTGGTGCACACTCAGTAGAGCTGACTCCAGACAAGAACGGATGTCAGTGGTCTTAATTTCAAACTGTTTTTCATGTTCCTTTAGAAAACTGGCACCTCTAGTGAGGATATTCACTTTTACCTTTTAGCAGCTGACTAGCATGAAATGCCAACAATATGAAATGTCTCATCTTGACAAAATGAAGCTAAAGTTCAAGTCAGATAATTTGGTGTTTATTTTGGAGGGGAGAGATTCCTCCCTCCTTCTTGCACTTAAAAGAGTGGCATTGAAGGCATTATTAGCTGAGTTGAAGAGGTGACATGGTATCACCACAGGTACAAAAAGTTGACAGGAAAAAATTTATTGCCTGGGAGTCAAATTTAGCCTCTGCTCCTAATGGGCATCTTCTGGCTGAAGAATAATTCCCACAGGAAGATGAATTTGCCAGGCAAGTAGATATGCCTTGAGGCAGTGGCCTTGGCTAGGCTGGTGCCAGCACCAAGAGCAGACAATGAGGATCTGCTTCCCTACTTTTTTTTTGCTTGGACCCCTGCCTGGAGTGAACATCTGTTGATATTTTACTGTATATCTCCAGTGCTTAGTCCAGATAAAGGTTCATTATGCTGGTGCACACTCAGTAGAGTTGACTCCAGACAAGAACGGATGTCAATGGTCTCCATACTTCCATTTTGCCTGTAGGAATTAAACACACACACAAACACACATGCACACACTCTTTTCTTTGCCCCTGTAGCATCAAAACACTTGCGATTACAGAATGAGGCATCTAGGATGAAGGATGAACTTCAAGGGCATCACTTGTTTCACATACTTAAAAAATCTATGCCTGCAGAACACACCAATAATCATGTTGTTAATGTGTATGGAAGATCACAGAACACATTAGCATGGAATATGGTGGCAGGAGTTGATGGTGGGCCCATCAAGAGTTCTCATCACCAAGAAATACCCAGCCCCAACCCTATTGGATACTAGCACATTCAGTGCTCAGCATGTTATATTTGCTATACATGTTTAATGGACACGCATGTCTGTTCCAGGGCTGTATGGGCCACTTTAAACAGGAGAGGGCTTTTCCACTAAGGCTGCCAATAACCTGGAGAGAGAGAAATGCCCTGCCTCTTCCATAGAGGCTTAATGATATGTTATTTACCAGATTGTTATTTACCTCTATGCTATGAAAACATTCACCTATGCACTTCCACACATTAAGGTTCTATATAACAGACAGAATTTTTCTATTAAAGGGAGCTTCAGGTTGTTGTGACCACTTCTGACCTGGCAGGGCAGGTATGTGTACATGCTAAACAAGCAGAGTAAAGCATCTCCTTTTAGGATGGGAGAGAAGATGGAGGCAAAGGCTATACTTCTTTCTCTCACAGACTAAAATAGAGGAAGCCAGCTTAGATGTCCTGCATAGGGACCACAGTAGAATATATTCCATAAAACAATTTTATGCACTGTCACCCTGGCACTGAAAAGAACAAGTGCCCCGTTGACTAAACACTTTATTGAAGACAATCATGGTCCCTCATCTGACTTTACCTTTCAGGATGTGCAAAAATTAACTTGTCAAAAGGAGAGACTACTGCTGGGAAAAAAGCAGAATGGATTATGAGCAGAATGGATTTTATATATTTACATAAGTTTGACTAACCATTGATATATAATTATGAGAACTCAGTACTGTATTTGTATATTATATTACAGATTCCCTTGAAGAAGCCTGTTGGTGAAACAAAGAGGAATTTTTAGCTGAGTAATAAAATATGGGGTCCCCTTATCTTTCTGTGTATGGGACAGCCAGCAGAAATGGAGGCAAAAAGGGGAGGAGGAGAGATGAGAAACACAAAAACAGTATGTTGTGTCTGGTTGCCCACAGGGCAGAAACAAAGAAAAAGGTTCAACAAATGCAGCCACGACCAGCAAGGTTGGGCAATCTGAAGAGCAAGGGGTCAGGTATCAGATTATGGGAGGTAGGGTGAGATGCTGAAAACACCAGAGCAAAGTGATGTAAAAAGGAAGCTGAATTTAGCTGCCCTCACTTAATACAGTCCATTTCTCTTTAAAAAGTGTACCCACTTAAGAATCCTATGAAAAGCAAGAAAAGCTCACTCATATGCCAATTCACATCTCTCCGAGACCGCTCTGCAAGGGGGGATTTCAATTTCCTAATATCTCCCTCTGTATGAAATTTGGAAGGAAGGCTCTCTTGGGTGAGAGATGCGACCCCTGAGAATTTTGTCCTGAATTAGTAGAGAAAAGGGATTAGAGACAATGTAACCACTGGAAATGACTACCAGTAGATTTCCCAATAAGGCTAGCTGTAATACCAATATTAAAGAACTAGGAAAAAGGCTTGTTGTAGAAATAAATACAACGATCTCTAGAAAGAGGCTCTGGGCGGGTGCCCCTTGCTGTGGCGACCTCAGCAGGGTATAATGACACTGAGTCCACCATTTTCTCCAGAGGAACTGATCTCTGCTACCTAAAGAACAGTTGTACTTTTGAGTGATCTCCAGCCCTCACCTGGAGATTGGCAATGATGGTTCCCCAGAAGGGACTGGTTGGTTTGGAGGGTGGAGTCTATGGCTTTCTACCTGTATGAGGTCCCACGCCTCCTGAAACCTCACCCTCTCCAGGCTCCATCCCTTACATCTGTGTTCTGACTGGCTATGGTGGGGGGGGGTAGGAACAGCAAACTGTTTAGAATGTTGGAGGCAAGACTCAAGCAATGCAGCCAGTGGATAGGGACAGATTCTGAGTGACACACCAGGGTGCCAACCAATTCCGGAGCGTGTGGAATGTTCTAGAGAAGTGCCACCACCATTCGGCTTTTATATATAAGGGAGATTTGATTCAAGCATTAACAACATGACCCAACTAAGAACTGTTTTGCGTACCCTTGCTATGCATCAGATGAGGTAACTGTATGCACATTGGTCCTCAAAAATTAGTGTTAAAATGGACTTCCGGTGGAACTTCCGGTGGCTGATGACACGGCGACGGGCGGCTCTCAGATCGCTCCAAGCCACCCAAACCCTTTATCGCTCTTTTTGGGGCCGCCCGGTCTCTGGGTGCACTCCGCCAGACTTCCTGTAGAGAGGTCTGGTGGCAGGGGGCTTTGCCTCGGCCCCTCCCACAACTGGCAATGGACGCCATGTTCTACTTAGCTGCAGCCAGACTTTTTAATCACGTTGGGAATTATAATTTATAATACAGCAACACGGAGAAAGAAAAGAAAAGAAGAGTGAGTACATGTTTTTTACATTTGTAACTCAAAGAAAAGCAGTGACTTTTTTGGGGGGAAAGTATCCCAGACGGCTTTAACTCTAAAACGGAGTGAGAAGCGGCCGGAAACTGAAGAGGAACAATTGGGCAAGTGTTTCTTCTTTCTTGAGAGGTAAAAGTTGATTTTCAGCAAGGATTTGTAGCGGTTAAACTGAGCAAGTAGAACAAGATTTGGGACTATTGCAATATGAATAAATAAGGTGGAAAAAGAATGGGTAGTGAAAAGAAGATGGCATTTAGAGAGGACATTGAAGAGCAGGAGGAGCTTAAAGAAAGCATAGAAATTGGAGAGTTATCTATTGAACAGCTCCGGAGAATACTTATGGAGGGGATTCAAAGGGGGATTGAAGAAGCTTTCCAAAACCTGAGAGACAGTAATCAGAGTGTGCATACAACTGTGGACAATGAGAAAAAGTTGCTGCAAAATAACCAGGATGTTGCAGAGGAAGAGGTGTATCACCAAGAGAAGACAGCTTTTGATATACAAACCCGAACTTGGATAAAGCAGAAACAAAGGAGTAATCAAAAGGAGACAAGAAGACATTATTTAAAGACCAGACTGATAAAGAGGGTTTTTGTAAAACGTACTCAAAAAAAAATGAGGAGAAAGAGAACAAGCCAAAAGAAGCCAATAAGAACTGGTTATGTGACGGTAAAGCTGGCAGGAAAAGGCTCTCACAAACTGTGGCTTTTAGAAAGAAAGAAAAGGGAGAAGAAAAAAAGTACAAGAGACAGTAAATGGCAAAATACTAAAGACAACAAGATTCCGAAAGTGTTTAAAGAAATCAGACATGTGGCTATGATTGTAAAGAAAAAAAATTACAGATTTTTTGGAGGAAAATTAAGATATATGGGTGGGGGTAGTTATATTTTTGTTTTTCTTGGATTAGTTTGAGGATTGTTAGAATGAGAAATGAACCTAAGGATTAATGTATTAGGGTATTGATAAATGAATTATGTATGTTCTCTTAGGTGTTGCATTCCAGGCAAATATTTATTAATTGATGTTAGCTTAAGTGGGAAATGAAATTAAGGGCTGATTAACATGACAAAAAATTAAATTGGATTTGACAAGAAAAGAAGTTGTATTTTTTATTATTATTTTCCTTTTGAAAGAGGGTAAAGCCAAGGTTATAAGATACTAAAATAAATATTTTTAAGTCTGATCAGAAGGGATATATATGTATAGGTGAAATGAAGTTTGGGTTATATTTTAATTATCTCTTAAGACATAATTGGGTATATAAAATAAATATTAAAGTCTGATCAGAAGGGATATATATGTGTAAGTGAAATGAAGTCTGGTTTATATTTTAATTATCTCTTAAGACTTAATTGGGTATAGACTGGTTTTTTTGTTTTGTTTTTTGCTCTTTGCTCTCTATAGATAAGGAATATGAGGTTAAGTTCTTTAATAGCAAATATTATTCTTTGAAAATGAGTAAAGTACAAGGCACAAATTTTTAGTTTAATTGTTAAAGGATGGACAGGAATTTAGGTCAGACCATAGAGGCCACTGGAAATTGTGATATAATCCTAACAGTAAATAATATATTAGAAAGATGGTAAAGTTAAAGATGCATGGTACAAAGTTAACCTTAAAAATGGAAAAGAAGAGAATTTCTATATAGGTGAAAAGGATGTTGATTTGGAATGTGTAATGGGATTAAGGACCGGTAAGGTACTAATATATATATGTATATAAAATAACACTTAAATTTTTGTTCTAAGAATAGTTCTATGTCATTTTCTTTGTTCTATTTTTTTTTGATATTCGCAGATAAGAAAACATGCTGATGTATTGCTGAGTAGTAATTTATATACTTTTGAATAGGGTATTGTAATAGATGTGAGTT
This sequence comes from Gekko japonicus, assembly GCF_001447785.1. NCBI lineage: Eukaryota > Metazoa > Chordata > Lepidosauria > Squamata > Gekkonidae > Gekko > Gekko japonicus. Next base: position 485,010 of record NW_015175989.1, on the reverse strand, counting down.
GCAAAGGAAATTGATAATGGTTGGCCAGAAAGGGTTTATAGGAGTTATTAAAGTTTAGTTCAAGATAGATTAGAAATGAGCATATGGATTAGTGAAAAACTACTGTATAATCCTTCAAAAGAGTTGTTGTATAGAATATATGGTGGAAGGTTTATGCACTTTTCTTTTTTGTTTGGAAAATAATAAACATATTTATTAAAAAAATTAGTGTTGAAATGAACAATTAAAGTAAGCCTTTTCAACATGCGGCAAATTTCTTAATATTGTAATTGTGAAAAAGGAAAAAAAATAACTGGTGGGTACTTTATAATTGAGTTGGGAACCCAGATTAAACTTCAATTTCTAAAACTCCAGGAAACCTTGAAATTTACTGCTGAGTTTTGCAGCTTCCAAACATCTTGAAGAGAATCCAAGTGCATCCAAGTAACAAAATGACTTGAGGCATTTAACCTGCAGTTTAGAGCTTAAATCCTTTTACAGAGGCTGAGTTTGTAATTAATCAGCCAGTAACACATCTCACCCCAGTAAATCCCTAGCTCTCTGTCCTTGGCACAAAATGATTTAAAATTGACCCCTGTTTTCTTTGGCTTCTATGATATCTTTCTAGACTCTGCTGGTTAGTAAGCAGTATTGTGGCTCTTCTGGGAGACTGGATAAAGGTGACTATCAGATAATTTCCTAATAAGAAAAATAATTGTGTGATTAATAGGCTGCTTGCACTAGTTCTATTCTATAGATGAGCAAATGGCAATTAAGAAATCTCTTTTTTAAAGTAGTGCTTCCTGGAGTACACTGATTCTCCTTGTGGACTCTTTCTTCAGGCCACAACATCAAAGATAATAGTATAATTATATTGGAATAGAGGAGGCAGTTTGGGACCTAGATAAAAAGTGAAGCTTATGTGTCACAATGCTAATTTTTAAACTTTATGGAACAAACAGTTTAAAAACGATCCCTTTCATATTGTTTCTCCATCAGCTACTGGATGTAAGCCAGGGACTGTTGTGTGCCATTTCCTCGATCAAAATGAAATTGTCAGCTATGTGCTTAACAGCAAGGAGCGCAGATTGCCCATTGTGCTTGAGTGTATGTACAGAACTGAAGTTCACTGGGAGTGGTAGAACAAGCATTTGGGAGTTTCCTATGTTGTCAGCTGTTCAGAATTATATTTGGGTGATTTACTTTATAATGAAAACTAGAAAATGGTATTTTCTTTAAGATGGCAACAATCATAAACATGGTCTAGTGCATAAGGTCTATGTTCAAAGCAGCCTACTTCCTTTACAGAGAAATGATCAGGAGAATTGAAGTGCATGACATGATAGAACATCTAATAAAATAACAGCCCCATGCAAGTAGTGCTTCCTGGAGTACACTGATTCTGCTTGTGGACCCATGTCTTGAGTCTGAAAGTCTGAACAAGTTCTATCTATCTATATGCCATGTCATTTTTGCACACTTTGATAATCTATTCAGTGGACTTCAAGTAGTAAGTGATATAACTGGCATCTGTCACTGTATCATATTCATCTTCTGATCTTATTTTTCCCAAATGAAAAGGCATACATTCAAAGTAGTATTTTAGTTAGTAACTAGGGTTACATATATTTGGTTCTTGCCTTTTTTGTGATTGCTGCCTCCTGAACAAAAACAATTTTCCCCATTTACTACAATATGGCAGTTTTATGTTTTCAATTTTTAAAGAACAGAATTATTCTTATAATCACAGCATGAAAAAGACAGACTTCAACCATTTGCTTGAAACATGACTTCAAAATGCAGTTTAGCCTTCTCCTTTCAAGCCATGGAGATCTTCTTTCAAAAAGCACTGAAGAGGGAGGAAAATATAACACACTTCAAGCGAAAGCACATATAACACTTTGGGTTTAATCCTACCAGTTTTCTGTTCATGCAAGAGGGTGGGGTGGTTTTGACCTGCCCTAAGGCTAGGCTGTGGATTGAGAAAGCCTGTGCAGACCTAAAAGTCACACAGGATGGGGCTGCAGTAAGTAGGGAAATCAGATGTGCTTGACCCTCTTTATTGTTACAATACTGTGCATTATTATGCATTGGCAACACTTTTGACTCGGTAGTGCGTTCTAGCAGATATTCTAATAAAACTCTTGAGATAAACAAAAAATCATCCCATACTTTCTAGGCAACATCATCCCTCCCTCCAGTTCCCCTGTAACAAATTGTAATAGTATAAGTGTCATGGCCTTAAGCAGACTTTCTAACACACGCCTTTATGCAGCTCTGATCTTAGTCACAAGCTAAACCCAGACTATTGCAAAGGGTCTATTAAGATGCTACATAAGAAAACTGGCGTGTATCCTGTTATCATGATTACAGTGTTTTCTCACATGATTACACTGCTTTCTCACAGCAACCACCCCATTGCCATCCACTGAGTTTTAAAAAGTACAAAGCAAAAAGAAAATAAGTCTTTTTTGAGATTTAGTAATTGAGACTTACTATTAAAGTATCCTTATAGGCCCTTTGTGTCTGCCCATGAACCCACTTAATCTTGCAGTCACACCTTAAATAGATGCTGCTGACTGCGCAGATGCTAAAATCAGGCAATTCTTATTTAAAGAATTCATCTGATTGCACAGGCAGGAGGAAGAAATGAACAACTGATTTTGTTATTTACACAAGTTGATACAACCATTGGTGATATGTGTGTCTTCTCTACTAATTGAAATGATTCAGTTCTTGGACTGGTTAAAAGCAGGCTCTGCAGCACAAGCAAAAACTTTTAGGCAGAAAGTGGCTCAACATGATACTATGCTTAAGACAAGCTTTGCCAGGAAACATTGAGCCCATCCAGTCAAGAGTTTGCCTAACATGTAAATAATGGAGTCCAATCAAAGTACATTTGCCTGGTAATCAGGTTTGTGTCAAGCATGACTAATTTGTAGTGGTTGAATCGCTCAATAATTCCTGAAGCAGAGATGCAGTAGAGTTGCCTGCTCTTAGAGAAGACAGTCTATTACAGCTCTGTATGAATCACTGCCCTGGGCTTGCCTCTTTCAGTTAGGAGGCACGCCCAGATTATGCAATAATACAGAGACAGCAGAAGCGGAGTAAAAAGACACCAGGGAAAATCTGGTAGTAAATGGGTTGCGACGGGCCACAGATGGACTTTCCACTGTCTGATCACTCCAGAGCACTCTCATGGCGTCGGGATGGTCTGATGAGGCCATCCCAACTCCGTGCTGTTCCCCCCCCTTCTCGGTATGCACATGATCACAAACTCCATAGGGAGATGTGATTCATAGATTCCTCATTGAAGTGCATCGGACACAAACAGCAAAAAAAATAATAATAATCACCCGTGGTTGCGTCTGATCATGCAGTGGCGGGCTGTGCCCGCAGCTTCCAAGGACTGTGTGATCATGCAACTGCGGGTCAAATTCCTCCAGAGGAAATAGCCTCACTTTCCCCCCACCTTATTTTGCGTGTGTGACCCCCCCCCCATTATTTGTCTTAATAATGCAGCCTACAGTAGTTGGGTTTGTCCCAGATTAGTTTGGTTTGATGGTGGAAAGTGCTCTAAAATTGCTGCTGAGTTATGGTGACCTTGTATGGTTTTCAAGGCATTCTGGGGTGTTTTTTAATTGTCTGCCTCTGTGTAGTAACCCTGGACTTCCTTGATGGTCTCCCATCCAAGTACTAACCAGGGCTGACCCTGCTTAGTTTCTGAGATCTGATGAGATCAGGCTAGCCTGTGAATTTAGATAAACCACGAGCCATCATGAGTCTGCCCAGTACCACTTACAGGAACCCGGCAAAGCCCTGATCTATAATTAAGAATGTACTGAACTGTGGGACTTATTTCCAAGTAAACAAGCAATGAATTGTAAGAAAGCAAGCTTAAATGTGCATGCTAGACTATTTACCATCTGGATTATTATTCCTGGAAGTTGATAGCACAGATTTATCCTGAGTATAAAGATGTTAAGCATTTGCAATCTAATGTCACAGGTAGAATTCTGACACCATGAACAGGAAAAGTAAAGGTTCAACATGTCAAACAATTGCTAAATGACTGTTTGAAAGAGAAGGAAAAACAGCAGAAGCCAACAGCCCTCTGTTACTTTAAAAATTGTGTGTACTTCCAATATTTCAACAAGATGGCAAATTCATGCAGATTGGGCTGGTTCTACACATCCAATATATACAAATCTGTGGATGCCCACTATAAATCAGCATATGCTTGAGTAACCTTTTCACATGACTTACAACTGATTACACAGAAGCTGAAACTGAGCCCTACTTTATATGCTATATCTGCTGATTGTGTGCTGTATCTCAGACAGGACTATGATTGATGGCTTAAGCTGGAGTTCACCAACAGTGCAGTTCTGTATAGGATTGCACTATGAATCTTCAAATTTATGACATAAGAACATAGGAAGAGCCCTGCTGGATCAGACCAATGGTCCATCTAGTCCAGCATCCTGTCTCACACAGTGGCCAACCAGTTCCTCTGAATGGCCAACAACAGGGCATAGAGGCTGAGGCCTTTCCCTGATGTTGCCTCCTGGTTCTGGGATTCAGAGGCTTAGTGCTTCTGAATGTGGAGGTTGCCCCATCAGTCACCATGGCTAGTAGCCATTTATGGACTTATCCTCCACGAATCTATCTAACCCCCCTTTAAAGCTGCTTATTCCTGTACACTACATCCTCTGGCCAATACAGTGATATGTGAAGAAAAGAAGAGATTGGATTTATACCCCACCCTTCACTACCCAAAGGAGTCTCAGAGCGGCTTACAAACTCCTTTCCCTCCCCATCTCCACAACAGACACCCTGTGAGGTAGGTGGGGCTGAGAGAGCTCTGACAGAAACTGCTGTTTTTCAAGAACAGCTGTGCCAGAACTATGGCTTGCCCAAGGTCATCCAGCAGATGCAAGTGGAGGAGTGGGGAATCAAACCTGGTTCTCCCAGATAAGAGTCCACGCAGTTAACCACTACACCAAACTGGCTCTTTGTCATTGCCTAAAGGAAAAACAGGCCTTTAAAAACAACAGCCCACACCCTTCCTGGTAATGTTTATACACTGTTTTCATATGTCATCATATCCTGTTTCCCCACCTGTGCTGAACATCATAGTGCTGCTAGTGAGCCCAAATATGCATATGATGATCCTATGTCCCAGCTTTATTCCTAAATGTGAAGAGGGACAGGGAGCAAAAAAGAGGTTTCCAAAACGATGATTCAAATGCCATGTCTAGTCCTATCATCCAATCTCTCCAGTCAAAGAAATGCATGCACCCATTGTATTACCTCTGAAAAGAAGACTAAGAGGAAATAATGCCTATATACTACTGATTTAACATGGGAACAAAATGCACATTAAAAAGGAGAAAGATTAGACTCCCCACCCCGCCCCAAAGTGTTTGTACGCACTTACTCAGCAATGGCAGGAGAAAAGAGCAAGAGTCCAGTAGCACCTTAAAGACTAACAAAATTTGTGGCAGGGTATGTGCCTTTGTGAGTCACTGCTCACTTCTTCAGACACAGCTAGAATGTGAGTATATCTGTCTGTATATCTTGGAGAGTGGAGTGATCTCAGATGCCAAATGACAATAGCAGGCTTGATTGGATTAGGTGTGATATACAGAGAAGTAGAAGGCATGGAGAAACCAGCATTGGTACTGAGACAGGAAACCTAGGTCTCAATTCAGTCCAGGAGGATGCATTGTCTTGAGTTTCATTATCAGTTGCAATTCAGCAGTCTCTCTTTCTAATCTCCTTTGTAAGAGAACTGCTACTCTTAGGTCAGCAACTGAATTTCCTGAAAAAGTTAAAACATTCCCCACTGGTTTTTGAGTGTTGTGGTTTCTAATGTCAGACTTTACATTACAGAAAGGAAACAAATGCACATATGAAATACAAACACAGTTTAAACCGTTTCCCTAACAAACTACCTGCTGTTAAGGGAGGAAATAAAAGGGAAGAATTGGAGACCTACAAGCCTGCTTCCTGAAGATGGTGGGGCAGCTCCAGAGAGGGAAACTGACAAGACTGGAGAAGCACAGCAGAATGTGGTAGAAAAGTAGAGAAGCCAACCATACAGTTGGGATAACAGGCTGGGATCCAAAACCAGCTACCAATTGGATGAACTGAGGGATAACTTTGTATATCTTTTTGCTAAGATTGAGGAGGCAAAAAAGGTGTTGGCACTGCAGGCTTCCCAAGTACTTACCGTGATTCAGCGGGGGACACAGACATCCTCGCAGGATCATTCCTGTGGGGACAACAGACGCGCCGTACCATGCCGTCACCAGGAAGTGACGCCGGGCAATGCTCTGGCAATGGGGCTGGAAACTCAATGGTACCATCGAGTTTTCAGTCCCATTGCCAGAGCGTCGCCCAGCGTCACTTCCTGGCGACAGCATGGTGTGTTGCAGGGAGGAATGGTCCGGCCGGGGAGCATGTTTCCCCCGCCGGATCATGGTAAGTACTTGGGAACCCTATGGCACTGGAATGTGGGAGTGATAAAATGCCCATCTGTCCAAACATGGGCTAATTTGAAAAGGGTTTTTGTGTGAGAGTGTGTGTGCATTGTGGAAGGAAGTTTTATTCTTTTGCATTAAAGGCAAAAGTATCAAGAAGAAGTATTCCTTTAGAGAGAATGAGAGGTTACACAGGCAAGTACTGATGGCTGAGTATTTTACAAGATGGAGTAGGGGAAGAAATCTTTCTGCGCAACATTTAACACAAGGTGGAAATAGCTGGGGCTGACCTATAGCTCATTGTCTTGATTATTTGGGTCAGTCATTAAGGCCAGATTATCAGGGAGGGGGCCCCTTGGATCTTCAGGGGGAAAGGCTCTTTGGTTGACTCCCACCAGAGATGAGCTTTTGCATAGTTAATGGAGTTGTCTTCACATTTCTTTCATACTTTCAGCGTCACTCACTGTCATTTTGATATCAGTGATCCAGACTCTATTTTTCATTGCTAGGCCCATGCTAAGGTATGTACATGTACAGGGATCAAAAATGGCAGTAACCTGTGAGGGGAAGTCCCAGGGCATCATAGTTTTCTTCCTCCTATTAGGCTTAGGCTGAAAGGAAG